>NW_002987231.1:78120-107119 GCF_000006295.1 Pediculus humanus corporis | reverse complement strand
ATTAAAGTGCGATGAATAAACGGATTGGATATTATGTTTTTCAATTCTTTCGTTTGACAACTTATAATATTAAAAACTGAATCGTAAAAATTCTGACTGCAATTATTACAAATGACTACAAAGCGAGGAGTAATGCATAGACTATCGTCGGAAGACTCCGTTTTTACCCTATTGTTACTTTCCGTTTGATTATTGTCCGATTTCATAAACGGAGCCGTTGCTTTTTTAACTATACTTAAAACAGCGTCCGTAGCACTGCTAAATAAATTTTTCGGAGAATCCTTTTTGTGATGAAACATTAATTCTTCATCGTACGGATCTCCATCATCATCCTCCGATAGAGAATTACGTTCATCTTCTTTGGCCAACACTTCGAATTCACTCGTTCCGTAAACTCCGACCCACGACACGGGACAAAATTGTTCTTTACCATAATGGGAATGCATTTCGACTTTGACGTATTTTCCGAAAAAATGCGGATGAAGATTAAATGTTTGCACGTCTCTACTGTCCTGAGCGGTAAATTTTCCGACACTACTCCACTCGCGAGTGGGAAAACGATGAGAAACAAAAACTGAAAAATGTTTCGGAGATGATGAAAACAATTCAAAATTTGCCAGATCTAACTGTTTCGCCTGTATGGCTTCGCATAATTCAATTATAAACCAAATTCTATTTGTGCAATAGTTGAGCATGTATTCATCTTTCAATGAAGAAAGAACAGATGATGAACTTAAAGATTCGGGATTGGCTGCCACTATTTTGGCTCCACAATCGGGTGATGCATAATTTTTTATTCGAAATTTTCCACGGAGCCTGGGAAATTTATCCGTTGTTTCATTTTGATCCGTCTTTTTTTTTTCCGCCTCTGCTAATTGTTTTTGAGTCCATTCACTAAAAGATGGAATGTCTTCGTGATGAGGTGGAGCTCTTTTAAACTCCTCTTGACTAGATACAATATGGTGTCCACTTTCATTTTGCTGCTGATTTAAAGTTGAAGCATTTTCCATTATATGTTCCTGTAATATTTTATGCACATAATTATAGAATGCTCATTGATTATTAAGTTAAAAAGAAAATACATTGCTGAACAAAAAATTTTTATTTTAATTTTTTCTCCTCACCTCTAACTTTAATTCGTCTTGATTATAAATATTTTCTGTATTTTCATATGAATCAGAAATTTGCTGTGTATTATTGAATTTTTCTATATTAACTTGAGATTTCACTAAGTTATTATTTAATTCTTCAGACACATCAGTTGGTGAAAATGTAACAGATTGTTCATTATTACTAACCAAGCTGTAAAAATATAACATGTTTAAAAGACAATTTTTTATAAATGTCCTAATAATTAGTGTTTTAATAAAAAATACATAATAAAAAAGAAAAAAAAAACATTTGTCATTTTTTTACGCATGTACATGATAAAACAATTACATTTAATTTAAGAATAAAACAATCCTTGAACAAATTATTATTATTATTATTATTATTATTAATACAAAGTCACCAACCTTGAAGAAAATTTTTCCTCGTTCAAAAGAGGTCGATTATTAGAATCAGGTTTTATATAATCTAATGTTTCCTCATTATTAGATTTTCCGATTATTTTATTTGTAACATGACTACTTTCCGATGCAGTGAAGAGTGAAATTTTCTCATGGGTAACTTCTTGAGAATCTGCTTCATACTGATTTATAGAAATACTATACTCATCTGACTGTGTTGCGCTAACAGTTTCCATGCATCTATAAAAGAATTAAATAAAACTCATACCGAGATTCAAATGATTTATATTCTAGATTCTCGTTTGAAAATTTTTAACAAGATAGGAATATTAATTCAATGGCTAAAAAAGTCAAGTATTGGTAAAATATGTAAAATGTGAAAAAAACAGTAATTACATTTTTATTTTAAAAAAGGAAAAAACCTAATTTGGAATTCTATAAATTTACATAATTGACAAAAAAAAAAAAAATATTAATTCAAATGAATATATATATATAGCCATTATTTTTGTTGTGAAATAATACAACATCATTGCAAACTTTAAGTAATAGTTTTATTTAACAATTATTTAAAATTTAAAAAAATATATAACTGAGTCAAGGTTTTTCTAAGGCTAAATTACAAATAAATTTTTTTTTTTTTTTTTTCTTTGAATAAAATATATATTGATTTAATGAATTAAATATAGAAAATTTGAAGCAAAAAAAAAAAAAAAAATATCAAAGTTATTATGAAATAAAATAATATAAATAAATACCTTCCATTTAAATTAGAAACTGCAGCTACACTAAGCAAACAGCTTAGCATAATTTTTATTATAGAGTCCATAAGACGAACAATTTCGGTATCATCTTACTGAAAAATGTAAATAATTTTTGTTTGAAATGAGAATATTGCAATGACGTGTACGATTCAACAGTTGATTTAATTGAACGTGGCAGAAGAATTTTTTTAAAAAAAGCAACACCGAAATTTTACCTTGAATATTATAATCATGTGCTTTTTCAAAATTAATGGTAGGAAATTGAATCTGGTTAATTTATCTTAAAAATTTTTATTTTTATTTTTTTTGAAATGTTCAGTACTAGCTGATTAATTTTAATTTACATGGAGCCAGTTGTTTTAGATCCTTCAACGTCAATGTCAACCTGTCCAAATAATGATAAGTCTGTAAATATAAATGGCGCTAAAGAGGTATTTACATATAAAATTACAGTAAATCTTTTTTTTTTAGTCTTTAAAATTTTGTATAATTTTTTTTTTTTAAATACGTTTCAAATTTTCGTTTAATTTATTTTTTTTTTAAATTCTACTAAAAATTTTGAAAATAAATTTTTTAAATTTGTTTAAATGGAATTAAGTTTTCGTTTCGGTATTCAATTAAAACTTTTATTAAAAATTCAAAAAAAAAAAAATTTATTATTAATTTATTTTCTGTTTTCAAATTAATAATTTTATTCATTTAAACATTTTTACTCGTTAAACATTTTTTTTTTTTACATAGTTTAAAATGTATATATAATGTTATATTTTCATCTCAACTGTTACTCATTCTAATATGTGTACATTCATAAAACATATCTCCTTGTACAAATAATAAATTTAGATAATATTGTTATATTAAATTTTAGGATGTAATATCAATTAAATCATCACTTATTTTGAGTATCCATTCTTTACAATCAGTATGTACTACTCCAAATCAAAATACACAGCAAATGTTCTCTTATTCAGGGCTTGCTTGTAGAATTTGTCATGAAGGTGAGCTTTAAATTTATGTTTTAAAAGTATTTAATATTATTAATAATTAAAAATTGTATTTTAATATTAATATTTTCAGGTAAAAATTTATAAATCATGAGATTTATGATAAAAAGATTAATATCGATTCGAAACGTAAACATTTTAAATGAGGGGAACAAAAAGTCTTGTATTCGTTTACATCAGTGATTTTTTTTTTTTTTTTTTGTTTATTTTTGAACCTTTTGTTTTTGTGCAACCCATAAAATTTATGATCTATTCATTTTGTTTTGTAATTCATGTTAAATTACATTTTTTTAAATCGAAAAAAAAAAAATTGATTTTTTTTTTTTACATGTAAAATTTTAAATATTTTAAAACAATGACATATGACACAAGTCGATGGTTTTATTTAAATTTAAATTTTATAAATGACTGAATGGTTGAAAAACAATACTCTTTCAAATGTCTTACCATCATTAAAATTCGATTATTTATTTTTTAATTAATTCCTTTTTTTTTTTGTTTTTTTTTTCCCCTCGTCAAGTACACAATAAGAATATTTTACAATTTATTCATACATATCATTTATTTCTTTATAAATCTGATTTAAATTTTTTTTAACTTGTTTTGTTTATTATAATACACCTGATACCTGATTTTATTTCAGATGGAATAAAAGAAGAATTGATCTCGCCTTGTGCCTGTGCCGGTAGTGTTGGTTTAGCTCATGCAAAATGCATTGAGCAATGGTTATCATCATCAAACACTACAAACTGTGAAATTTGTAAATATCAGTACAATATATCAATAAAATCTAAATCCTTTTTACAGGTAACTCACACATTCGAAAGAGACATTTTCATATTACATATATTTTAAATTAATAAATTATAATGAAATTTACAGTGGTTAAAAAATAAAAATCCCCTCAATGGACCCTCAGGTTTTTACGGTGACGTTTTTTGTTTCGTTCTTCTAACACCTCTTTGCATCGGATCAGTATACCTGTGCGCCGTAGGTGCTCATGCATACATAAAACATGGCCTTTGGGAAGGTACTGGTTTGGCCATGTTGTGTTGTTTTCTTACCGCCGTTTATATCTTATGGTGTTTCGTAGCATTCAGGTAAGTTTTTCCGACACTAAAAAATATTTTCCGGGATTTTAAATGATAAAATCGATAATAATTTTTTTTTATTATAGATTTCATTGGAAACGTTTTCGAAGTTGGCAAGCTACAAATAAAACGGTTCGATTATTACCTAAACATGCATCTGCATAAAATGTCGCATCCTATATATATTTATTCTATCTCGTGTCATATAATTTTTATATATATATATATATAAATTTTAAGCCAAAGTATTATTATTATTATTATTTATTTATTTATTTGTTTTAATTTGAAATAAATGTATTTTTTTTAAAAAAAAAATTTGAGTAGTTTTTTTTTTTTCAATCGAAAAAAAAAAAAAAAAATTCAATTAGTTATTGGTTAAAAAATTAATAGAGTAAATAAAATGAATTAAAACAATATTCGTGTCATCACGAATAAAAGTTATTAAAAAAAGAATTACATTTAAAAATTTCATGGTTTTATTTTGCAAAGAGTAACAACTCGTGCAGAAAAAAAAAAAAAGAAAATTTTTTTTTATTTTCGACCCATTTCACATAATTTATTGATAATTTATTAAAAAAGAAAAATATGTCACAACAAATATGTGTCATATAGTGTTCACAAGAAATAGTTTTAAATAAGTAATAGACCAAAAAACCTTTTTTAACATTTCAATCAATCTTAAAAAAAAAAAAAATTCTTAGAATTTAATTTATAAAGAGTCCTACTTAATTCGTCCCTGAATCGTTTTACTTAAATAAATTTCTTTTTTCAATAATTATAGGGTTTAACCCTTTAGATATATAAAAAATTTAAAAATGTAAAATTTCTTACTAAAAAAAAAAAAAAAAAAAAGAAACAATGACCAAAAAAAAAATAAAAATCATATTAATTTTAATGGTAGCCTTTTGAAAGAAAGGTTGTAGTGGGAAAAAAAAATTTTCTCGGAAAAGTCAAAGTTTTTTCCCTTTTGAACACATGTTAAAACTTTTTATTAATAAATATATAAATTAATTATTTATTTAAAAACGTTATGAATAATTTTTTATTATTTATTTATTAAAAAAAAAAAAAAATTTTAATTCATCAAAAATTTTTAATAATAATAATAATAATAATAATAGGGGGAGAAAATGGGATTTTCATTAATCTTATCTGATTACTCCAGAGATGTTGTTGTCCAGTACAGGAAATAATTTGTTTCCACATGGTTTCAATAAGACTTACGAGAATTGTTGTGACGTCATAGGTTATAACAAACGACCAGGCATGTAGTAGCATCACTCATATTCCTTAGGGATTGGGATTGGGATAAAAACCTGGAATAAATGTTTGGAAAAAAAAAGAGAAAGAAGAATTTGTGCGTGCGTGCGTGCGTATGGGGTTTTACTGTTGGAAAACTCAAAAAAAAAATTATCGTTTAGAATATCGAAAGACATTTTGGAAAAACCTAACCATTGACTGGAATCAATGACATCACGGTTTTCAGTAAAAATTTTATTTATTTATTTATTTTTTTTTTAGGGGCAACCACATCGCGTGACTGGACGGTTAAACATTTTTTTATTTTTTATTTACATTTAAAAAAAAAAAAAAAAAAAAAAAACAATAAATTTGATGGAAAACACAAAATTTTTTTTTTACAATAAAAGTTCGATGAAATTATTATTATTATTATTATTAATTAAAATTAATTTTTTTTTTGTTTTGGATCCTTTAAAAAGTGATCAATTAATTTTCCACTCTTTTTTCCTTCTTTCCATGTTTTTATCTTAAAAAAAAAAAAATTAGGAAGGTATGGAGAAAAAAAACAAATATGGAGGATAAAAAAAAAATAATTTTGGAATTATAATAATAATCAAATTTAAAAAAAAATTTTTTTTTTTTTTTAATCAATTCGGTCATGGATAAAAAAAAAAAAAGTATTCGTGTTACCTATCCTGGAACGATATTTCAATTTAAAAAGGGAATAAAAAAAAAAAAAAAATTTTTTTATTCCCTTCATAAAATGAGGACACATTTATTATTGAAATTATCGATTTTCCTTTTTTTTTTCCTTCCAAACAAAAGTGATGCCGTGACCTTGTCGGTGGTGGTGGTGGCTATGGTGGGGGTGGGGGTGGTGGTGGTGATGGTCGGTTTTGTAGTAAAAAAAAAAAAAAAACAAAAAAAAACAAAAAAAATCAACATTTCCACAATATCCTTAGTCACTCATGATCTTGTCAAGTGTTAACTTGTTGTGTCTTTTTTCTTTGTCTCTCTCTCTCTCTCTTTTTCCAGTCAGTTAAATAAATTTATTTATTTATCGAAAATATAATAAATAAATAAATAAAAAGTTGTGTTATTAATCGCCATGATTAAAAATTATTATTATTATAACAATAAACGCGTCGCGTAGTTGTTTTATTAAAAATGAAGATTATTATTAATTTATTTTATGATTTACAATATGTGATGATAATAATAATAACAACAGCAACAGCAGCAACAACAACAACAACAACAAAAATTTTATTGCCAATTATTTTTTTTTTATACATGCGTAAAAAATTTTTTTTTCCAATCGAAATTAATTTTTATAAATTACTATGGGAATTTGTTTAGACACAGGTAATCATCATAATTTATTTATTTTTAATAGCACACGTGTTTATTAATGAAATTACACGTGTGTGTTTATGTTTATACACACACACGCACATGCACACACACACACGTGAAAAAAAGGTTTAGAAAAATTAAATTGGACGTTATAATTATAAATCAAATTTGAACTTGACATATTTTATTTTTTTGGTGACAAATTCGATTCGAAGTTTTTAAGCAAATTAATGATTCACGTGTGAGAGAAAGAGAGAGAGAGAGAGAGAGAGAGAGAGAGAGAGAGAGAGAGAGAGAGAGAGAGAGAGAGAGGTTTTGCACTGACCTTTGCCCCTTTTCCACAAAAAAACACAAAAAAAAAACACAACAACAAAAACACAAACCCAACAAAAAAAAAATTGAAATTATTATTATTATTTAAAGTTTTTTTCCTGGAGAAGGGAAGTAAGTAGGAGGAGGAGGAGGAAAGGTGGAAAAGCGGGGGAGGAGGGAAATTTTTTTTACTTTCGTGATAAAAAATTTTTTTTCCGTTGAATTCATAAAAAAAAAAAAAAAAAAAAAAAAGTAAAATAAAATAATCGTGAATTTGTGATGAGTCAATGTAAATGAAATTAATAAAAAATTTAAATCAATAATTTATTTATTTATTATTATTATTATTATTATTATTATTATTATTATTATTTTTTCCCTCCTCTTTTAAGTTTAATGACCTTTTCCACATTATCAATTTTATTATTCTTATTGCGTTATATAAAAAAAAAAATGTCAGTGAACTTTTAATTATTTATTATTTAAAAATCCTATCGTTTGAAAAAAAAAGGAGAGTATTAACGTTAAATAATATTATTATTATTATTAATGATTAGATCAACAAAATGAATCACAAGTATATGACGATGATAGAAGAAGTGAAAGAATGTGGGCGGAAAGTCGTAGGGATAACAATTTCAATTATTCTCCCACGACGACCCCCCCGGAAGAAAGACAATTTAGAGAAAGTGAAAATTATGTTAAATTTCAAGTACCTAAAGTGCCTGTTATATTTGTACTCGGAGGACCCGGAAGCGGAAAGGTGACTCACGGTGATAATTTAATGCAAGAAAAAAAAGGGATAACGCATATAAATATGACGGATTTGCTCCAGCAATACGCCATGGGTAACGGTTGGTATATCCAAATTAAATACTAAATAACGTGGAATTAGAAAAACTCTCGATAGTAATAATTTTCTGTCTTTTGTTAAAGAAATGAGAGATTTTTCATCATTATCAAGTAAAACGGTAACGGAAGTTTTAATGTTGGAAATGAAAATGGCTCCAGCAGCAAAAACTTATTTAATATCCGGTTATCCAAGAAGTATGAGAGACGTTGTCGAATATGCAGAAAAAGTAAAGAAAAAAAAAAACGTTTCATTTTGAATTTAAATAATTTATATTATAAATAATTTTGGGTTATTTATTTATTTATTAAAAATTTAAGATTCAAGTAGTTAGCGGAGTGATATTAGTAGCTTGGCAGCAAAAAGTTCTGGAAAAACAAATTGATTATGGTGCCAAAATAGGTCACGTCGTTCTTAGTTTGGCAAAAATGGAATTAAATAATTTTTATAAACACGTCATGCCGGTCGTTGATTATTTCGACGAAAGAGGAATGCTCATTGCCGTAAGAACTAAAACTCATTATTATTATTATTATTATTAGTATTATTATTATTAGTATTTCATGGATAAAATTAATTTTTAGATTAACGGAGAAAGGAATCCGGCAGAAGTTTATAAAGATTTTCGTTCTGCCGTACTTAGAATCATAGGTTCGACAGAACAAATGGATTCAAACACACCAGAAGGAAAAGAAGAAATTTTAGAATCATTTATAGATGAAGTAGCAGAAGATGGCGGTGATGGTGGTGGTGAGGGGATGAGAACGAAAGAAAAAGTTTATCCTCCCGTCATATGGGTCTTGGGTTAGTTTTTTTATCATTTTTTGACTTTTGTTACTTTTCTTTTTAACGGAAATTATTTATTATTAGGTGGTCCCGGAAGTAATAAAGGTTCTCTGTGCCAAAAAGCTGTTCGACAAGTCCCTGGATGGGCACATATTAGCGTGGGAAGACTTTTGCGTGCAGCAACCGATGCCAACGATTTTAATGCCAATGACACATTTGTTTTAAAACAAGCTATTTCAGCTGGAGAATTGGTGCCACAGGTAAAATATGAAATATAAAATTTTTTTAACGGTAAAATTTCAAAAGCCATCATCATCATCATCGAACGAACTAACGAAGTTAATTAATTATTGTTTATTTTTTTCATAGACGTACGTCCTTAATTTAGTAGAAAAGCACATGAACGCCTATTCGGACGCCAAAGGAATATTAATGGACGGTTTTCCGCGTGATATGCATCAAGTTAACGAATTCGAAGCCAAGGTTTTCTTTTAACCCCCCCAAAAATTTTACTTATTTATTATATAAAATCGATAATTGATGATGTTTCGTTTTTTTTTCCAGTATAAACAGCAGCCGAATGCAATTCTTTTAGATTGTTCGAAATTACAATTGGGAAAAGGACGTATGGACGATAGCGTTGCAGCTTTTAGAAAACGTTTAGAATTGTTCAGACAAATATCATTACCAATGTTAAAAATATTAGATAGCGAAAACAGACTGACAGTTGTGAGTGTCACGGATCAATTAATTAATTAATTAAATTATTTATTAAATAAAAAAACGAATAAAATGAAATTTTCCCAATGTTTCGTAGGTTGACGGAGATACGGATTCGCCAGAAGTTCAAGATGAATTTTTCCGTTTGTTTTTAAATCACACAAAACAAATAAATAATAATTCAGAAAGAGAAATAGGGGTGCAATCGAAACCGTTAAATTATCAAAACGATGATATGGAATATTCTAGACCTGTCACACGCACTATAATACCAAACGGTAATTTGCCGTCTGCGGCAAATAAATTAATACCGAACGGTGTTCCACGCACAATTCAAAATGGTCTCATTGGCGGCGTACAAAATATAAAAACATTGCCAAAAACAATTAGAAATAATAATAACATGAGAAATATAAGTTCAAATATAAATCATTATTATTAATTTTTAAATTTATAATTTTTTTTTTTTTTTTGTATTTGATTTTGAAACGTTGGACGATAAAGAAATTTAAAAAATTTAACGGATAAAGTGCCAAAAGGGTACGTTCAGAAATTATACTTACGTTACGTCGTCATACGTTTCTTTTTCTTTTAATTAGAGACACGACAAAAAAAAGCAAAAATTCTTCGCACACGACGAAATTAAATTCTAAAGAATAAAAATGTTGTAATTGAAAAATATAGTTCAATATAGTTTTGTTACGTTTCCTACGAATTAATTAATTAATTAATTAATTAAATTTTTATCCTCGTGAAAAAGTATAAACGCATGAAGAAAATAATAATAAAAAAGTGGGGGAGGTGATATTGGGGGGGGGGGGGAGGAGAGGAACGAGAAAATTAAAATAAATATATATATATTTCAGAAAATAAATGAAAAACATGCAAAAATTATAAAATATATAAGATTAATACATACATGAATACATACATAAATAAATAAATAAATAAATAAAAAGTAAATAATAGAGATCAAATCACAAATAAAAACAACATAATTATAAGAGCAATAATTTTTCATTTTCCTTTTCATTTTCTTCTTTTTTTTTTTTCTTCATTTTATTTCATACTACTATTATTATTATTATTATTATTATCGTCATTTTTTACTTTTTTTCGACGAACTCGATTTAACGCTTTTTTTTTTTTTTTCTTTCATTTTATCTAAATTTTTTGTTTCTTTTAAACTCTGTCAAAACAATAATAATAATAATTATTAATTTGGTTAAAAGTAATAAGTTGGAACGAAGGAATGCGAGTGAACAATTGGTAAAAAAAAAAAAAATAAATAAATAAATAAAATAGCCGTTAAATTCAAATTTTTTACGAATTAACGGTTAAAAAAGGTAACTAACCTTAGTTTCGAACGGTGATTGTGCCACGTCTTTTTCAACAGCCGGTAAATTAACCATTTTTTTCATTGATTGTTTTAAAATTTGTAATTGATTTTGTGTTTGTATTCTATAATTTATTTCACTTTCTAATTGTATAGCTAAATTATTTTGTTTATTTATTGCTTCTTCCAATTGTAATTTCAATGCCTACGAAATGAGAGAAAAAAAATTTTTTTTTTTTTTTTTTTTTGTCTTCTCAAAGCATATTTAAATATTATAAAAAAAAGGAGGTACCTGTATGGCATCAGATTCTGTAAATGGTTTTTTATTTTGTCTTTCAATTTCTAAAGCCATACATAACCTTTGAGTTATATTTTTAAGTTTTTCCATTTCAATTTCTAATAATTTTTTATCTTGTATTTCTTTATTTAATTGTTTCCTATTAAAAAAAAAAAAAAAGAAAATGTAATAATAATAATAATGATAATAAAATATGAAAATAAATTTTTTTTTTTGCCTGATACTCATTACTCGTTATTTTATTTACACTCTCTCATGATCACCTGATACTTCAAATTTGATTTGGAGAATGTTGTTTAACTTACGTTTTTTCCAAACTTAACGACTGATGAAACGATGCCTGCGAACCTAATCTATCTCTTTCTTCTTTTAAATCCGATTGTAATTTCGTTTGAGAATTTAATAATAATTTTAATTCTGAATTTTTCTGTTGTTCGCTTTGTAAAAGAAGATTTAAATCTTTAAGACGGCATCTTTCTTTCTTTATCGAAACTTCCATGTCAAGAACTAAAATGATATTTTTAAAACGTGTTAGTTAGTCAGTCAGTCAGTCAATCATCGTTTTAATCAAACACGATATGCAAGCACGTATAAGGTAGTAGGTGGTACTCACTAGCTTCTTGAGTTTGTTTTTGTTTATTAATTATTTCATTTTCTAAACTAACTATTCTTTGTAAAAGTTGTTCTTTGTCGGCTTCAAGGAGTGATGGTTGTAAGCAAGTTTCACCGACAGGAGGTTCAAGAACTGAACTTATATCCGCTTTGAGTACTTTTTCTTTAAGTGCACAACATGCTTTTGCGTGAACGAGAGCGATTTCGTTGAATGACAGGCTCTGTAATAAAAAAAAAATTTTTAAATGTTTAAAAAAGAGTAATTTTCAGGTACTGGGAAAATAGTAATGATACTCACGTCTAATCCTTCTGCTAAAATTTTTTCAATAACTTCAGTAAAATCAAGAGGATACGACGGATCTCTAAGTTTACGAGGTTGTTTTTTATAAAAATTGCATTTACAAACTCCTTCACCTTGGTTTAATTGATCTGGAAAAAAAAAATATATATATATATATTTATAATATTTTTAATATGTAAAAAATTAATAATTTTATTATTAAAAATAAAATCAAACCAGAATAATTTAAAAAAAAAAAAAAATACCTTTCAAATTTCTTATTTCCGCATCCGATTTCTTTTTCTCATCTTCGTATGCTCCGGCCAACATACTTAACCTCCTTAGATTACTTCTCTTCATGTTCTGTAAATCTCTACTGTGCTTAGCTTTTAATGCTCCAACTGCATCTTCGGCATCTTTTAATTTCATTAATTTGTCTTCGGCCTTTTTCATTTTTTGTAAATATGATAATGACATTTTTCTGAGTTGAGAAGCTGCACCTCTTGCGATATCGTCTAGCGCCTGTTCAGAATGAGCTAGTTGTCTGTCATGTTCTAAATTAAGGCCTTGAACTTCGTCTTCGTGCAAACCTTGAAGTCTCATAATGCTAGCTCTATGCTTTTCCGTTAGCTTTCTAATATCGGTTTCGTATCCGGCTTTCATGGCATTTAAGTTGTCATTGCAAGCTTTCTCTCTGTTTTCTAATTCTTTCTTTTGCTGTTCTACTAATTTTTTTATAACACTAGCGTTTTGTGATTCTAGGTCCTTTAATAACTCATCATATTTTTTCTTATTGTCAGCAATAATTTTATCCTTTTCGTCCAACAACTTTTTTAATCTATTATATTCAGCCTCTGAAGGCGGAACATATTTAGTAATTGTTTGAGGAAGAAGAGGTTGCGTACTGTCTACAATTGGTACCGAATCAATTATTGGTATCATGTTTGCAGGGGCGTCACGACGAATTTCAGGTGGTCGAGGAAGAACCGTTGGGAGTTTAGTTTGTGATAGTAAAGGACGCTCTGGAGGCGCTGGCGTTTCTGGAGGCTCCTTCCGTCGTCTCTGTGATTGCACATTAGTTTGTGGCGCGTTTTCATCAGTTGGCGCAGGTATAAGCGGTGGCGTATCGTCATGAACAGGTTCAGCAAGCGGTTGTACGCTGCCTGCAACAGGTTCGAGACGACGTTCCGGCACATTATCTGCAACCGGTTCAGGGCGACGTTGTGTGGTAGTGGGTGCAACCGGTTCAGGGCGACGTTGTGTGGTAGTGGGTGCAACTGGTTCAGGGCGACGTTGTGTGGTAGTGGGTGCAACTGGTTCAGGACGACGTTGTGAGGTAGTGCTTGAAACTCGTTCAAGACGACGCCGTTTTGAACCGCTGCTGACAGCTGATTCAGTACGACGCCGAGCAGCTTCTGGGGGTGCAGTGTCTTGAACAGGTGCGGTTAAAAGCGATGGCACTTTGCCTGCAACTGATTCAGGACGACGCTGTGACGAAGTGCTTGCAACTGGTTCAAGACGAATTTCCGGCACATTATCTGCAACTGGTTCGGGACGACGTTCCGGCGCTTTATCTGCAACCGATTCAGGGCGACGTTGTGAGGTAGTGGGTGCAACCGATTCAGGGCGACGTTGTGAGGTAGTGGGTGCAACTGATTCAGGGCGACGTTGTGAGGTAGTGCTTGCAACTGGTTCGGGTCGACGTTGCGACGTAGTGCTTGCAACTGGTTCAAGACGATGCTGTGACGAAGTGCCTGCAACTGGTTCAAGACGACGTTGTGACGTAGTGCTTGCAACCGATTCAGGGCGACGTTGTGAGGTAGTGGGTGCAACCGATTCAGGGCGACGTTCTGACGTAGTGGTTGAAACTGGTTCGGGACGACGTTCCGGCGCTTTATCTGCAACCGATTCAGGGCGACGTTGTGAGGTAGTGCTTGCAACTCGTTCAGGACGACGTTGTGAGGTAGTGCTTGCAACTCGTTCAGGACGACGTTGTGAGGTAGTGCTTGCAACTGGTTCAGGACGACGTTGTGAGGTAGTGCTTGCAACTCGTTCAGGACGACGTTGTGACGTAGTGCTTGCAACTGGTTCGGGTCGACGTTGTGACGTAGTGCTTGCTACTGGTTCGGGTCGACGTTGTGACGTAGTGCTTGCAACTGTTTCGGGTCGACGTTGTGACGTAGTGCTTGCAACTGATTCACTTTTACGTTTTGGCGCATCGCTTTTACTTGGTGGAGGAACAAGCAATGGCGCAGTTTCACGAGTAGGTTCGACTAGAAGTGGTTTCGTACTATCTACAACCGGTACATTGTCTTCAATTGGTTGATCAAGAATCGAGGGTTCTTTTTCTTTAACAAGTTCAGACTCTCGTGGTGGTGCTTCGTCTGCAACTGGTTCAGAACGCATGTTGTCCATAATTGGCCCATCAAGAAGCGAGGGTACTTTCTCTACAATTAGCGGTTCTATACTTATAACTGGTTGAGAAATCGATATAGGTAGATCTAAAATTTGCGAAGCGGAGGTAGGTAATTTCGAAGGTACGTCTTCAATTGGTTGAGAAGTAGAAGGGACAGGCGTAGGAGGTTGTATATATATAATTTGTTCTTTAGAACTGGGTTGAGATGACAAAAGCGGTACTTTTTCAGCTTCGTCTTGAGAAGAAATAAGAGGTAATTTTTCCGCTGCCTCGTGAGAAGAAATAAGAGTTAATTTTTCCGTTTCGTCGTGAGAAGAAGAAATAAGAGGTACTTTATCCGTTCCGTCGTGAGAAGAAGAAATAAGAGGTACTTTATCCGTTCCGTCGTGAGAAGAAGAAATAAGAGGTACTTTATCCGTTCCGTCGTGAGAAGAAGAAACATGAGGTAATTTTTCCATTGCTTCGTGAGAAGAAGAAACCGATGGTAATTTTGCAGTTTCTTCTTGAGATTTGGACAAAAGCGGCTGCGAAGGTAAATCTAATTTTTGCTCTGAAACAGGAGATGTTGGAGCGGGCTCTTTTAGTGAATGATAAGAAGAAGGAGGTTTGGTTTCTAAAGCATCTAATCGATTGGCTTCCTTTTCAAGTTCAAGCCTTTGCCGTAAACAGTTCACTAAAGTTTTAAGTTGACAATTTTGCTCTAAAACTCGTTTTAATTCAGAGCGAAGAGCTTCGCATTCATCACTTAATTTCTGGCCTTTAAATGCATCTAATTCAGCTTGAAGAAGGCTAAGTAAATTTTCTAAAGCGCATTTTTCATCTAAGGATTTCGAAAAATCCGGAGTGGGTTTTTGTATTTCTCGCAATAGCTCGTTTTCTTTTTTCAATTCCGATGTCAAATTATTCAATTCCATAATTTGAAGCTTTAACTGATCAATTTCTTGTTGAAGAGCTTTAGATTTATTGAAATTAACTTCATCTTCAGGTTGCATTGAATAATTATCTTTTATATTACGCTTTGCTAATCTTTCTGCTTTACAACGAGCTTGACGTTCCATTTCTAAAAGCTTTTCTAAATCTGCAACTTGTTTAAGACCATTACAAGCAGCTTCAAGTTCTGCTTTCATTTGTTGGTTTAAATCTTTAAGCGTTTCAATGTCTAACTCATCATTGCTTTCAATAGCATTTTTCATGAGGGATCCTTTTTTACCTTTATGTAACCTATTTATTTCTGATTCCTTTTCTGCAAGTGCTTTTTTCAAATCATCAATTTCGTCATACAGAAATTTCGTATCAGATTTTTCAATTCTTTTTTTTAATTTTTCTATTTCATTTTTCATTGCTTTGTTACACGCTTCTAATTCTTCCATTTCTTTATGGTGTTCTATCATGTCTTCGAGTACGCAAGATATTATACCCTTCGAAGATTGTAATAAATTTTGTACTTCTTCACAAGACATATTTCCTTTTTCTTCACGGGTATGTTTTAATTTATTACTTGAAGAAGGCTAACGAAAAAAAAATAAATAAATAAATAACAGAATAATAACATACTTAATAATTTCTTATTTATTTAACTTGTGTTATCTTCATTGTTTTATGTTTTAGTAGTAATGTTTAGTTGCGTGTGTGTGTGTGTGCGTGGGTGGGGGGAGGGTGACAAGGGTGTAAGAACAGCAGGTTCTCGTTTTTACTGGATCAAAATTTAAAAAAAAAAAATGCTGACCTGAGATTTTGATAAAGTATTTTCATTATCAACACCCATGTTATTATCTTCGACGTTAATTTTTTCTCCTCTCAAAACTCCTATAACCGATGAAGTTTGTAAACTTTCACGTTTATATTTAACTGAAATTTCTTTTGATTTTGACGGCCATCTAACTTCTATCTTTTGAAGTCTAGGTTGACTCCTGCAAAATCAAGTAATAAAATTTTTTTATTTTAAATCACTCCCAAGATTGACATTTCAATAATTTCAAATTAATAGTGAATTACAAATAACATAAAGAATTAAAACTTAAATAAAAATTAATTTTAAATAAATCATACGTTTTTTTTTCAGAAATGTTTTCCGAAAACGACTGAAGTTTTTTTCTAAGTTCATCAATTTCCGCTTCCAACATGGGGATTTCCGCCAAATGTTCTTCGCATAACCGTAATTTTGAATTTTTCTCATAGAGCTCACATTTTAAACGTTCTAATTCTTCCTCGGTTTGCTATATATTTAATTTATAATTATCATCAGTATGATTAAATTAAATAAAATAAAAAAAGGGGCGGATTTTATTTAAATAATTTACAAAACACTTACTCCGCTACTTAATTTTTCAATTTGACCCAATAAATCTTTCATTTCTTCCTCTTGTTCAGCCACGGCATTTTGTAATTTCGATATAAGTTCTTTATCTTCTATCGCACTAACTTCTATTTCTTGAATTTTTTCTAATCTACATTTAAGATATTCGTTTTCTTTTTCTAACTTATCGAGAGCTAATAATTTGTTATTTAATATTTCATTTTCGGCAATTATATCATCGACTTTTTTAAGTTTACTCTGTAAAGCTTTGTATTCGTTTTCGTGGGATGATAATTCATTGACTCTTTTAAGAAGGCAATCTCTTTCTTTTTTCAATGCGTTAAGTTCTTTTGTTGTTTTATTCATATTTTTCATTTGTTCAGCCGCTTTTTGTGATTCCCTATTGAATATCAAAATCATTCGTTATTTATTTATAGGGGGAAAAAAAAAAATTAAATTTAATAATAATAATAATAATAATGAAATAAAAAAATGAATGAACCTTTTGTATTTATCAGCCAATGCTAATCCCCTTTTTTTCAATTCTTGTATTTGTTTTTCTAAACATTTCATTGAAGCTAATTTTTTTTTATAACATTCATTTTCTCTTGATATTTCTTCAATGCTCATATTATCAGATTTAGATTGTTTTCTTAACATTTCAATTTCGTTTTCTCTCTTTTTAAATTCTTCCAATTCTTTTTCTAATTTATTTACTTTTTCTTGTAATAATGTTCTTTCTGCTTCCGAATCTTCAACATTATTCGTACCTGATATTTGAGCAAGCATTTCTTGTGCTTTGTTAAGATCTATTTGTATTTGACTTTTTGATCTAAGATCAGCTAATTCTTTTTCTAATTGTTTCTGTAAAAAAAAAAATAAAAAAAAATAAAATAAATAAATTATGGTTTTTAATTAAATAAATAAATAAATGAAAAATTAAAAAAATTAATTTTTACCTTTCTTTCTTCTAAAAGTTTTATTTTTTCTTCTGAACATCTTAATTTCAAATGTAATTTTTTATTTTCATTAACTATTTCATCAATGTTTTGTAATTTATGCATGGCTTCCCTTAGCATGCCTTGTGAGTCGAAAACATCATTCGCAAAGAAATTTCCCTGAAAAAACATTTTAAAGTGTTTTTTAAAACATAATTAAAATATAAAAATTTTATTTGGATTCGTACCATTAATCCTCTTTTCGTTCCCATGTACTCATCTTCACCGCTACGACCACCACGACTAGTGCTGGCACCACCACTTTGACCTCCATCACTTTGACCAGCGCCGCTTTGACCAGCGCCGCTTCGACCAGCGCCGCTTTGACCAGCGCCGCTTCGACCAGCGCCGCTTCGACCAGCCCCGCTTTGACCAGCCCCGCTTTGATCAGCGCCGCTTCGGCCACCGCCACTTCGACCACCCCCATAGTTATCATCATCATCATCATCAAATTGACCATTAAGGGCATATCCTGGTCCCGCTGTATCAACGAAAAAATTTTCGTCACCAGGTGTAGAACCACCGCGAGTATTTCCTTGACCGAGTGCACCACCACCGCTACCATCACGACCACGAGTATTTCCTTGACCAAGTGCACCACTACGAGCATTTTCTGGACCAAGTGCACCACTACGAGCATTTCCTTCGCCAATTGGTCCACCTCGTACATTTCCTTGACCAAGTGCACCACTACGAGCATTTCCTTCGCCAATTGGTCCACCTCGTACATTTCCTTGACCACGAGCGGCGCTACGTTCACTTTTCGGTTGAAATTCCTAAAAAAAAAAAAAAATTTTATTAATTAATAAATAATTATTACCCGAGTTTTTTTTGCAAAAAAAAGAAATAATAATCTTACTTCTTTACAACATTTTCTCAATTTTTCTTCGAGTTCTTTTATTTTAGAATCTTTTTCAGACATAAGAATTTTAAATAAATCATCCAAAGGTACGTATTTATGCGATTCATCGGTATTTAAACATGTCTGTAAAATCAAATACGTTATTATTATTATTATTATAACTCTTACAAAAAATTACATTTTTTAAATTTAATTTGATGAGAAAAAAAAAAAAAAGGTAGGTAGATACCTGACTTCCGGTAACTAAATCATATAAGTATCTATATTGTAGAGTTTCACTACAATTCCAGGCTCTTCTATCACGTATGGAAATAAATTTTTTCAATCGGTGATCTGATCTCTTTACTTCTGGAGGAGTACAATTTTGAAAATTTGGATGAGGTAAAGAAAAAATTTTTTCTCCTTTCGAAGCATAACTCATATTTTATTATTTATGTTTTATTATTAAATTTACTTAAATAAATAAAAATAATAATAAACCTCGACTGATAATTTTGGTTATTTAATAAATCTCCTAATTAACTTTTTTTTTTTTAAAAAGTTAAAATTTTATTCAATCAAACACGCACATTTTTAATTTATTATTTTTATTTACTTAAATCACAGCCTTCTTTATTTTTTTTTTACCCTTTTTTTTTTATAAATTTTCATTATTATCATTATTATTTTTTTGTAATTTTCAAATATTTATTTACGTTAATCATACCTGAAAAATATTCATTTATTATTATTACTATATTTATAGTCGATATAAATTTACATTTGAAACTAATACTATTATCATTATTATCATTAAAACTAAAATTTAATAATTATTTATATAATAATAATTTCACTCTTTGTATAATTAATTATCATTATTCAAAAAAAAAAAATTTATCCTTTTAATAAATCAATTTAATTTGTTATAATCACCGGAAATGTAATTAACGTAATGATTTCCGGTGACATTTATAATTACATTTATGATTATTGATTGACATTTAAATGAAATTTCATTTTTTTTATAGATATAATAATGATGATTTTAAAATTTTTGTTTTGTCTTTTTGTGAATCTTTTGAAATAATTTGTATTATAACTAAAATTAACTGAATAAATAAATAAATAAATGATGAAAAGTTTATTAGTTTTTATTATAATAATTAATTTACGTATTATAATAATTAATTGCGTGCCTTCGTGTTCGAACGTAATGAAAAATTCAAAACCAAAATTTCATTTGGTGGCACCTTGTAGCATATCTGGCATGAATATTCTGGCAAGAACAAATGCCACATCGGTAAAAAGATGTTCAGTTTTTGCAAATTTAAAACAAGGATTAGCTTTTAGTTTTCAACGTCCAGGTAAAATCTCTTATATTTTTTTTAAAATAATAATAATAATAATATTTTAGATAAAATAAATAAATTAGTTTTAGGAAATCAAATAAATTCAACGGAAAATTGTTTGGTATACGATTGTCCCGAATCAGAAATTTTACAATCCATAAAAAGAAAAAAAAATATCAATTATTATAGTTTATATGCAGATCCATTACGTAAGTTGATACATAAAACGATATAAATTCAATGTACAAAGGCTTAAATTGAAGATGATAATGATGATTTTGTAGCATTCGAAGACACCATATGTTTGGTGGGTGTTGGAATATTTAAAATACACGAAAATAAAACGAATTACACGGAAGCTAAAAGGATATGCAAAGAAGAAAGTGGAGAATTGACATCCGTTTTAAGTTCGAAAAGAACAAAAGGACTTTCTAAAATGTTAAATTATTTAAAATTAGGTAAATTAGCCTACGTCGGTTTGGATGATATCGAACAAGAAGGAAAATTCAAAACCATTTCTGGACAATTGGCTACCTGTTACGAATATAGAGCTTGGGATTTGGGAGAACCGAAAAATCGTAGGAAAGAATATGATTGCGTCGCATTGAATAAAAATAATAATTGGCAAGTTATGGATTGTTCTAGAAAATTACCATTCATATGTGAGATATTACCCAAGGGTCCATTTCCCATACAAGATGAAAAAGTTAAAGATTCTTGCCTAATTGATTTATCAAATCGTAAATTAATTAAAAAAATATCAGATAATAAAGAATTTTATAAAAAATCATTATTTTTTTATTGGATTTCAAATTATTTTACCATACATTGAAATCAATAAATCAATAAATCAATAAATTTGCCAATGGAATCATAATAATAATAATCATTTTTTTTCCTTACAATTTTTTATATCCATATTAATATTTTCTATATTAAGTTTTCATTATTATTATTATTTACAACAACAGCAATTTAACAAAAAAAAAATGAGAGCAAATATAATAAAATTTAAAAAGTATTATTATTATTATTATTATTATTAATCAAAATATAACTTTTATTTCATCATCATTAACATCACCACCACCACCACCACCATCATCACCATCACCATCATCATCATTATTAAATAAATTATTTTTCAGCCTATTTTTTAAAAAAAAAAAAAAAGAGAGAATAAAATATATTTATATATAAATGATAGAAAGAGAGATAGAGATAGAGAGAGAGAGAGAGAGAGAGAGAGAGAGAGAGAAACGAGAAAAAAAAGAATAAAAAAAAAAAAAAGAAAATTTTTTTTAAATTTTTTTATAATAACTTTTAATAAATTCATAAATCCAACAATAATAAAAACAATTCAGGTACGATCTTTTATTTAACTTGGCATCATAATTACTCAAACCTTTTATTTATTTATATATATATATAATTATTATTATTAATAATAATAATAATAAAAAATAATAATAATTGTTTTTCATTGTTTTTTTTTCCCCTTTTTCTTTCTTTCTTTTCATTATTCCTGGCTGAATGATTTATTTATTTATTTATTTTTTTTTTATTTTGAATAAGTTTTTTTCCTTTTGTTTCTTTTTTACATAATAAATAATTTAACAAGTTTTTTATGAGACAATTTTATGTGAGAGCAACATTTTTTTTTTTGATCATTTGAGAGTAACAAGAAAAAAAAAAAAAAAAAATTGAATGGATTAAAGCTTTATTCCTTTCAACATTTTATAAATTAATTACTCTAAATTAACAAAAACAATAATGATCAAAATTTAATTTCATTTGTCAATGGAAATTTATTATTATTATTATTATTATTCATTTGTTTATTAAAACAAAAACAAAATAAAAGTCTGATTGGGTTTTATCCCTTCCTTTCCTTCCTCCCTCCCTCCCCCCCAACATCATCATCATCATTCTCATCAACATCATCACCTACTTCCCTTTTATTTATTATGGGATGATCATTTTTAAATTATTATAAAATAATTAATTAATTTCATTAAAAAATTCTCTTGCCATTTTGTTTTTTCCTTTTTAACCATATTAATATTATTATTAATGTCACAAAATTTTTGTTTTTTTTTTTTTTTTTTTTTTATAAGAAAAGAAGGCAAAATGCAATTTTGTAACAATATAATTAAATTTTTTCTCTCTGTCCAATTGGATATTGGACAAAATGTGAGATTATGTGAGTAATTTGAAAAACATAATTGCCAAAGAAATATTGATAAACAAAACTAACATAACAAGCTGCTGACGTGAAAACCATTCCTGAAAATCACCAAAAAAAAAGGCCATTTTAAGATAAAATAAAATTAATATGAAGTGGATGGGTTGCTGTTGCTGTTGTTGTTGCATGTACTTTTCATATAAATAAATAATGAAAAATTTTATCCAGAAATTACGACAAGAGTTTTAAATAATAATAAAATAAAAGATAAATTACCTTGAAATGAGGAGTTAAAAAATATAAAAGAGGATTTGCACGCAGACGCTCATTTTCTTCCCTCATTTTTCTTACTTCTTCCCGCCTTGCCGAACTTAAAACGGACGCTTCTTCCCTTGACATTGGCGCCACGGATTTTGGTAAAACTTGTACGTCCGGCAGTGATTTTTTCCTTTGAAGATTCGAATTTATTGTTGCAACCTAAATCACACATCAACAAACAATCAATTAATTAATTCGAAAACAAACAAAAACTAAACGTTTCTACGTAACGACATTTTTTTTTCAAATCGACATTCCACCATCACCATCATCATCATCATCATCATCGTTTTTAACGGTTTTTTCATTTTTTCTTTGTTACCCTATTGAGCTTATTGAAAATATTTCGACGTAATTTGTTGTTAATTACAAACAGTAAGCGTGGGAAAAAATTAAAATTATGTATATATATATAGAGTGGGCATTTATGAAAGCGTGGTAGGAAACAAAAAAATTTACCAAAAAAAAAAAAAATTTTTTTGCGTTTTTTTACTACTGACCTCAATGGCGGGAGGTGTATCAATCCAGCTTTCGCTCGCTCTTCGAGCCATAAGCGCAGGACTGAATAAAAGGTTTTCTTCTTCTTCTTCTTCTTCGACATACCACTTCATTTTTTATATTTTTTTTTATAATAATCAATAAATTATAATTTAAAAAAAAAAAAAACTTTTAAAAGAAGAGAGATTTATAATAACAAACCATAATCCTATTCGAAACTGACGATGAAAAAAAAATCATAGAATAATTCAATAAATAAATATATATATATGTGAATATTTATGTATATTCACAATAAACGAGCAACACTCAAACACTAACTTTGAAATTTTTTTTGTTTTTGGCAAGATAAAATTCAATATGGCGAATCACGAATTTAACATAAAATAAAATAAATTATTTTATTTTATTTTTTTTGCTATCAATTAAATCACAGAGTAATTTCAGAACCTTTGAAACTTATTTAAAAAAAAAAAAAAAAAAAAAAGAAATAGGAAAATAAAATTTTTCTCTTTTTCTTTTTATATAAAGACCTGCGAAGACGATTTTAGAATTTTTTTTTTACCTCCTTTTTTTTTTTTTTTTTTTTAAATTTATTCTCTTTGCCAAATTTTTTGAAAAAAAAAAAAAACGATCGAAATTTTTCTTTTTTTTTTTTTTACAACGTCTCGAATGAAATATATATATATAATTCCTATTATTATTATTATTATTATTATTATTATTATTATTATTTGTTTAATTATTACGTAACGAAAAATAAAATCTGAATCCTCTCTCGCTCTCTCTCTCTCTCTCTCTCGCATGAAATATAAATTTAAAAGAAAAGAGAAATTATTTTTTTCTTTTTTTTAAAATTTTTCAAATAAAATGTTCAAAATGGCAGAAAAAAAAATAAAGTCATAATAAAATAATAAAAACCTAAGTAAGATAAACAACTTTTACTCGTGAGATTTGTGCGATGACAACTAAATAAATAAAGACAACAGCGCGGGGGGGGGGGAAATTTCTTTATATACAGTTCATAGTTAAAAAGGTCACCAACAACAGCAATATATATATATGAAAAATTTCAAGAATTTAAATCCCTGTAATAATAATAATAATAATAATAGAAAAATAAGAAAAAAGCAAAACAATAACAAAAAACAATTTCAAGTCAAACGAATTTTTTTTTTTTTTTTTTTTTGCGTATATGTGTGAGTGTGAGCGTGCTTTGAGCTTTAGTAAACAAAAACAAATTAAAACAATATATAAATAATAATAATAATAATAAAAAACATAAACAAAAGAGTCAAGTACTGGAAAAAAAAATAAAAATTTCTTAGGGTAAGTAAAAACTAAAAACTCCCAACACAAGACAGCCAAGAAATTATTTTAAATAAAAAAAAAAAAAAAACAATTATACTATCTATCTATCTATCTACCTATTTATCTAAATTTAAATTAGTTGGATTCATTGTATTTTTTGACATGCTTAAAAATAAATGATAAAAAAAAAAAAAAAATTCAAAACCCCCCCCCCCCCTCAAATACCAAATAATGTTGCCAAATAAACTTATAAAAAAAAAAAAAAAAAATTAGCTGACACAAATTAATTTTACTCTTCTCATCTTATATAAAACTACAAGGGCAAATCAATAGTTCTTTTAACTATTTTAAAATAAATGTGGGTGTGTGTGTGTGTGTATACCCGCACACCCCCACCCCCACCCACACATTTAGCCAAAAATTTTGAGTGTGCCAAAAAAAAAAAAATTTTTTTTAAATTTTTATGTGATAAGATTTTAAAATTTCTTTTTTTTTTTTTTAAAAAAAAAAAATTTGACTGAAACTTATTTAAAAATTGAATTGAATTGTTGTTTATTATTATTATTTTGATAAAAACATGAACACCTATAACAACACCTTAGTTATTTTTTTATACTATAATAATAATAATAATAATAATTAAAACTTTACACAGACATCAAGTAGTAGTAGTAGTAGAACCTTAAACATCAATAGACATAACTATATATAAATCGTACCATTTTAATTTTTTTATTAAACTAAACCAAATGTTATTGAAAAAAGAAATAAATACTTATTAAAAGATGATAATAATAATAATAATAATACTAAATGTAAAAATGAAAATGAAAATTAATTAAATAAATTTTTAAGCATGCTTAAAAAGGTTTTTCAGCACTTTTGAAAAAAAAAATTCCAGTTACAATAAAATTTCCAACTTTTGTTGTTGTTGTCGTCGTACTTTTAATAGTAAAGAAAAGACGAAGAAAAAAGGTTTTTAGTTAATGATAGGTTAAACGTGACGAAAGCAAAAATGTCAAGTTAAAAAATGTTTTTTTTTTTTTTTTTTTTTTTTTTTTGATTGAAGAAAAACAGGGTTATTTATTAGAAAATTCAAAAATTTGAGGTCTTATTATAACTTACCCCTTTTGTTGCACCGCCACCCTTTGAATTGTTTGAATTAACAAACAAGGATTCAGTTCTTTTAGGCTGCTGCGCCGATCCGGATAAATCCGGTATTGGAGTTCTTTTACGCGCAGATCCTTCATTGTTCGACGTTTCGTAGACAGGAGAAGTTCCAGTTATGGTCCCATTAGCAGCAGTCGATAAGGGGGTCGAATCCCTTACGGGAAATCGTCCTTGAACGGTTTTATCTAATTCAGTAACAATCGTTTTATCCACTGAGGGTTGACGAGAACCAATGGACAACCGAGTTCCTGGTTTCGAGCGATCAACACTAGCATCGCGACTTGGCGGTCTTTTATAATGATCGAAATGATCGCTCATGGCTTGTTGAAATGAAAGTGAGGGCGGATTTCCAGAGACTTGAGAGTTTCTCCGAATGTTGGTGACTCTCGTAGAGGAGGATGATGATAGTCCATCCGCTTTGACACTCGTCGAAGACATTCGAATTGAATTCGTAGAAATTTGATTTGAGGAAGGTTTTTCATCCGCGGATGAACTTGATTGTGGAGCGACCGGTTGAGAATAGAGCGTTTCTCCTGCACTACTCGGACTCGCTACCGAATCTATAACCTTGTGTTGATTTAAAGATGTGCTACCGCCGTTTGGCAAATTTTCGTTTAATTTCGTTTTTAAAAACGTCCCTTTGGATTTATGTATAACGGGCTGTTGAAAATCCGGAGCAAATTGTTTCGCTATGGCTAATGCAACATCCGATTCTTCTTGTGCTGCCGCCGCAGCTGCATCCGCTAGTTCCGCTTCTCCTCTCGCCGTTGCCGTTCGCGATATCGCTATATCAGCTTTTTGTAACGCTAATTTACTTGCTCTTTGAGCGGCATAAACCGCCGCATCTATTCTCTCTCTAAATTTTGCCGATCGAATTAAAAATAAATGCTTTTTTTTCTGTGACGTAATTAATACATTATTTTTATATTTTCCCTCCTCTTTGACACCATCTTTAAAAGTCGTAACACCATATCCGTATTTTTTATTATTAAACCATTCCCCTTCGTATTTTAAACCGTCGGATCGTTCTGCAATACCAAAACCGCATCTCTTGTCGTTTTTCCATTCTCCCATATAAGTTTCCGTCACGGACTTGTCCATTGTTTCGTCCTGAAACGATACGCAATTATTAAACATATGTAAATATTTTTTTTCTAAAAACGGAAATAAAAATTTTATACATACCTCAACAACAAAACTCGCATTAGAATCGGTGTGCGCTGATTGATGTGAAAGGCCAGACTGATAAGATTCTGTGCTTACCCAAGAGGCACTACTGGCTGTACTTCGAAGGCTAGCCGTGGTCCCTGCTTTTCCCCCCCTTTCTACTTCTCCATCTAAACTTCGCTGCTTTTTCATTTTCTGCAATTAAAAAAAAAAAAAAAAAAAAATTAAAACTATTGATTTTTCTCACAATCAATCATAAATGCTATATTATCGATATTTAATAAATAACGATTAATGAATAACAAAAAGAAAAAAAAACCTGACCGTAGTAATACATAAGAAATTAAGAAGTTGAAACAAATTAATAAAAAATTTAAAAAGAAAAAAGAAAATGAGGAAAGGAGGAAAGAAAGAAAAAAAGAAAAAGGAAATGACTGACAAATTAAAAAAAAAGAAAAAAAAAAAAAAAGTTTTTCAAGGGAAAGAAGATGGAGGATACAAGTGGTGGAAAATCTACTCTTTGAATTTTTAACTAAGAAATATTATCATTAATGTTTAATTAAATTTCCAACTAACTGAGTTTTCTCTCTTTTTTTCTTTCTTTCTTTCTTTCTTTCTTTCTTTTAAAAACTTTTTCTTTAATATATTTTTATTTTATTTTTTTTACTCTTTTCCCCTCTCCCTACCTTCCTCCCATCCCCTTCTCCCTCTCCCCATCCCCCTCTCGTATTTATCCTCTTTTATCTTCACGGTAGAAAAATCGATATTCTTATGTAGCGTTAAGAAAAAAAAATAACAACAACATGTACTCCCCATCATATATTAAAGTTTTAAAGGGGGGGGGAGGGTTTAACAAAAGAAAAAATAAAAATGTCTAACCGAAAGCATATTTTTAAAATTGCTAGAAGATTTTTCGACCAGGGATCGTCGTCGTACAGGTGCTGCAGTCGGATCGCTTTTGGCTTTTAATACAAATCCACCACGAGAATCATCGACTCTTCTATCTCTCTCAATGGACGGGTTCGTGTCTCCAACACCGGCTCCCTCGTTGCTCCTCAAAGAAGTCAACGAGGCACGCACGGATTTATTTGGACGGTAATGAGATGCCAATCCGAAAGGTACACTGGTTCTTACTCCGTAACCGTGGCGCATACCTCTTAGCCATTGTCCTTGATAGGTACCTGAAAAATTACAATTTTATAATATTAAATAAAGTTAAGTTTTTTTCATTCCTTTGAAAAATAAAACTCTTTTCCATTGAAAAAGGAAAATGAAAAATAATTATCATCGATTAATATATATATATATATATATATTATTCGACATAGTTTTTTCAATGAAAATAATATCATCATCCCAATTGTTTTTTAACTATACAGAAAAAAAACATGTTTTGAGAACATGAAACAAACAAACAAACAACAAGGCGCTCTATTGTTGTTGTTATTATAAACCCTGGGCAAGAAATTAAAAAAAAAAAAAATTAAAATTTTGCCAAAAAAATTTAATAAAATAAAATACCTATATAACATTTTATAAATTACATAAACACAATTTCCATTTACTTCATAATACTAATAATAATAATAATAATAATAATTATTGAATTCTTTTTTTTCTCTCATATGTATCACAATAATTAATAATAAGTTATTTTTAATAGTATGAATTAATTATCATTATTATTATTACCGTTTGTTTTTTTGTTTCCCAATGAGTAATAATAATAAAAGGAATAAATCGGCGAAAATTAGTCATAATAATAATAATAATAATAATAATAATAATGAAAAAAAAATTTCATTTAAATGTGTAATTGTCATATTATTATTTTTCCTAAGAATTTTCGTGAGTTGCTTGCTACTACACCTTCGTAAATATTTTTTCTTATTTTTTTGCTATTCGTAAAAAGTTTTAAAAAGTTGCCCTTTTTTTTGTGTGCTCTGTAGCTATTTTAAAACTCGCACACCCACACCCACACAAATAATTTTATATTAAATTTTTTTTTGTATTTTTTCCTACAGGAAAATAAAAAAATAACAATGGTTCGTAAATAATAATATGACAGTATAAATTTTAAAAAATTGTATTATTATTATTATTATTACAAGAGACAGAAAAGGAAAACAGACAGTAATATTATTATTATTATTACTGTCAAATTCGATAAAGAAAAAGGACAAAAAAAAATTTTATTTTATAACCCAGACTCGAAAAAATTTTCTTTTTTTTCCCTCTTTCTCTCTCTAAAATTAATTTAAAAAGAAAAATAAATAAATAAT
>NW_002987231.1:22022-78100 GCF_000006295.1 Pediculus humanus corporis | reverse complement strand
CAACAAGGCGCTCTATTGTTGTTGTTATTACAAACCCTGGGCAAGAAATAAAAAAAAAAAAAAAATTAAAATTTTGCCAAAAAAATTTAATAAAATAAAATACCTATATAACATTTTATAAATTACATAAACACAAAATTTTCTAAGACAACAACAAAAAAAAAAAAAAAATTTTCCAATTACTTCATAATAATACTAATAATAATAATAATAATTTTTGAATTTTTTTTTTTCCTCTTATATGTATCACAATAATTAATAATAAGTTATTTTTAATAGTATGAATTAATTTTTATTATCATTATTATTATTACCGTTTGTTTTTTTCGAATCGAAAAGAAAAACTTTTTCCCAATGAATAATAATAATAATAAAAATAAATCGTCGAAAATTAGTCATAAAAATAATAATAATAATAATAATGAAAAAAAAATTTCATTCAAATGTGTAATTGTCATATTATTATTTTTCCTAAGAATTTTCGTGAGTTGCTTGCTACTACACCTTCGTAAATATTTTTTTTTTTATTTTTTGCTATTCGTAAAATCGTAAAAAGTTTTAAAAAGTTGCCCTTTATTAAGTGTTCTCTGTAAAATTTTAAAACTCGCACATCCCCACCCACACACACACACACGCACACAAATAATTTTATATTAAATTTTCTTTTTTTTTTTTTTGTATTTTTTCCTACAGGAAAAAAATAAAATAACAATGGTACGTAAACAATAATATGACAGTATAAATTTTAAAAAATTGTATTATTATTATTATTATTATTACAAGAGACAGAAAAGAAAAACAGACAGTAATATTATTATTATTATTATTATTACTGTCAAATTCGATAAAGAAAAAGGACAAAAAAAATTTTATTTTATAACCCAGACTCGAAAAAATTTTCTTTTTTTTTTCCTCTTTCTCTCTCTCTAAAATTAATTTAAAAAGAAAAATAAATAAATAATGATAATAATGATAATAATAAAAATAGTTGTGTAAATAGTAATTTATAATTGACAAAATAAAATGGAGTCATTTTTTTTTTTTTCGTATTTTTGCAATAAAAAAAAAAGAAGAAGAAGATGAGGATGAGGAGGAGGGAAAAAGAAAAAAAGAGTAAAATTTAACCGGCAGCGAAGTAAAAAAAAATTAATTTTAGACGAATTGTTTCGTACAAACTGACCGCGACCCCCAATGAAATAAAAAAGAAAAAAAAAAATCCCGGCCAGTGGTGGGCATAAAATTTTTTGTTTATCTACACACATTTCACCGTAAATTATTTTCGAGGGGGAGGGGGGAAGTGGGAGAGCGTTGTAAAGAAGGAAATGAATTATTTCGGGGTGGGGGGGAGAGCGGGGGAATGGTACATCATTTTCAAATAGAATGTAAAAAAAATTCACTTACCACCATCAGCGTAGGTTTCGGATCCGTGTCCATCTTGAAGACCGTTTGTCCAAGTGCCTTCGTATTTGGCATTTGATGTTGCCGATTGCCTCACGCCATACCTTCCTTTAAAACCCTGTGTCCAATCACCTCTGTATAACCATCTACCTCTTGTTTCGACTCCCAAACCATGTCTTTTACCATTTTGCCATTGACCTTCAAAGGCACTTCCACTGAAAATAAAAAACAAAATAATAATAATAATAATTAATATTTTTTGCTAATCATTTCAATATGATTACATTAATTAATGTTAAACCCTTTCTTCCTTCCTTACCCCTCCCCCCTTCATGCATTCAATGAATGATTTTGAATGTTTTTTTTTTTTATATCATCATCGACCACTTAAAATCCGTCGTACCTTAAATTTTGTCGTTTGTTAATTGATATTTAATTTTATTTACTTATTTATGTCCACCCCTGGGAGTATATAAACGTAAAGCTTTTACCCGAAGATTTGGCATCATTTCAAACTAACAAAGCTAACGCTTCAAATTTCTCTTATTTTTTTTTTTACCTAGCCTTGCATTTTTTTTTTTTTTTTTATTTCAAATCAAAAATTTTTTAGCTAAGAATCTAATTTCAAATTAAAAAAAAAAAAAAAAAAAAACTTTTTTTTTTTTTATTGTTTTCATTTGCCATTAAATGATTTGCTAACAAAAGAATAACAAAGAAAACCGTAGGTAGGGGAAAAGGAAAGAAATAAACTATTAACAATTTTTTTTTTTCATTCGCGGTATTTTTTTTTTTTTTTTTTTTTTTTTTGTATTCTAATATCAAATTCCTCAAACTAAATAAATAATAAAAATTAATTTTTCATTTGTTTCTCTTTTTCCCATTCCCCTCCCCCTTTCCCCCGTCGTTAATTTTCCCCCGCCATTGTTTTCAAAAGACACACATCTCTTATTTAAAACCAAAATAATAAAAATGGCGTCCGTGTGTGATTTCATTGTTTACCTCAAGTTATTAGCATTCAATTAATTTTAATTTTCATTTATTAATAACAAACAATTCGTTATTATTTAATAATTCATTTTACAATTTTGTTTTTTCCTCCTCTCCTCCCTTCCCCCCAATAAAAACGTTTACAGAATTTTTTTTTTTTTATTGGAATAAAATATAAAATTTTTTTTTGTTCATCCAAGACAAAAAAAAAAGAAAATTTCGACAAGGCGGTGACAAAAAAAAAACGTTTTGGGTAACAGTATATAAATTTGCATATATAGATAAGTTTTTTCTTTTTTTTAACGATAATGGAAAAAATCATTTTGTAAAATAATTAAATTTTATGACAATTATTAACAAGAAAAAAAGAAAATTCATTCGGGAATAATTTTAAACCCGCTTCGAAATACCTAAAAACAAAATTTTTATCGTTAAATTACAAATTTAAAAAAAAAAAAAAAAAAAAAAAGGATTTTGTGTAGTAAAATTAGTTAATTTTACACACAGCAGAAAAACAACGCCCAACTTTCCATTATTATTATCATCATTATTATTTATTTATTATAAACGTAATATTCACGCCGAATGCACACACACACACACACACACAACGTTGTTTTTTACTCTTTTTTTTTCTCTTTAAAAAAGGCCGTCGAGTAATAAATAAATTTTTTCTTTTTTTTCTTTTTTTGTTTTTTTTTTTTTAATTTTAATTTTTTAACAAAACTAGATAAAATTTTATAACTTGTATTATTAATAATAATAATAATAACGATGATGATGATAATATTAAAAAAAAAAAAAGATTTTGAATAAAATTTCTTTTTTAATAAAAAAGAAAAAAAAAAAAAGAGTATTTTATTAAGTTTAAGCAGAAGAATATTTGTCATCGAATCGTAAATGGATCTTAAATAAATTTGACGCATGCGCATAACGTGAAACAAAACTTGAGGTTTTTCTCTTTTTTTCTCTCTTTTTTTTCACTTTTTTTTTTTTTTTTTTTGTATTCACCGAAAGACTTTTGTGTAAAATTGAGGGACAAAAAATGTAAATCCTTCTTTGTAAATTTTATTTTTGCCGAGAAAATTCCCTCCCCCTCCTCCCTATCTTATTTTAATAAAATCATAAAACATTATATATATTTACCCTTACGTAAAAAAAAAAAAAAAAAAAAAACGTAATTGTATATGTGAATTATTATTATTATTATTATTAATCTTTGTTTTAACGACATTTTAACATGGTTTAAATGATATATTATACGTTAAAAAAAAAAAATGGCTTTTTTTTTCGTAATGGAGAAAAATAACGGAAAAATTTTTTTTTTGTTAAATGTTACCTTAAATAGAATCTCGACTTAAGTTATTTTATTTTTAGATATTGTGATACATGAGAAATATCTTTTTAAAAAAAAAAAAAAAAAGCTACGCGCAAACACATGTTAACAAAAAAAAAAAAAAAAAAAATTAAATAAACGAAAATTGGGAAAAAATTCACCCCTTTTCGTAACCATTATTCGAATATTATTATTATTATTATTACATAATACGTTGTTATTAATTAACGGTCAATGGAAAATCTCATGGAACATTTTTTTTCTTTTTCGTTTGAATGATTGAAATTGAAAAGTGATTTAATATTTTGTACCCACCTAGGCCATGTGTACACTCCTGACACCTCAAAACCATAGTGCCAGGAGCCGGAGTAAGCTCCTTGACCTTTTGGACCCGTGCACACTCCGTGACCGTGAGCTTTGCCATCTTCCCAACCGCCACAGTAAGTTCCACCATCATCGAAGTCGAAGCGACCTCCGTTGATGGTAGTTTTCGGACCTGTCGCAGTTCCAGATGCTCCAGATATTTCTTGAGTCGCACCACCGTTCACTTGACTTTGCATAATATTTTTTTTTTTAATTTTTTTTTTATTTTTTATTTAATTATTTTGTGAACTAGGTTAAATCACCGCATTTTCGTTATAAAAATTTGTGATAATATTTTTCTTCTCGTTCCCATCATTCGAATCGAGATAGTCGTTCTTTTCGGAAACACGGTCACTCGCGGACTCGACAGCCCGTCCCTGAAGCTCCTGCCGACGGCGGCCTCATTCTACATTTTCACCCCTCCAAAACATGGCACCTTCCGCATTTGCGTTCCGACCGGCAGAGGCGCTTTTGCACGCTTGCGTAAAAAAAAAAAAAAAAAATTATAGCGAACATTACACATCTGTTTATATTCAATTTTGCTTATTGCATCAAAAACAAAAACCTTATCAGATACGTAAATATATGTATACATGTATCAATTTTACAAAAAAAAAAAAAATTTCCCTTTTCATTTACGAGCCAACTATTATTACTCCTCTACAAGTGATTACTTTTTTTTTTTTTTTTTCTGAGAAAGTGATTAATTTTTTTTTTTTTTACAAATTTTCATTGAAAATTATTATTTAAATCTACCACACATTAAACCTAAACTTACAATCAATATCAAAGAATATTTATTATTAAAGATAAATACGCTTAAATGAATTCTGATAAGAAATTACTTTTAAAAAAAACTTTTCTTTTTTTTTTAATAATATATTCAACTGTATAACCAAAATTAAAATTTTCTAATGAGTTTTAACATTTTTTTGTTTCAAAAATATAAAAATTAATAAATTTACTTCTTTTTACTTTTAAAAGAGTACAATTATTTATTATATTTATATTTACTTTTATAAAGAAAAATAATCTAAAAAAAAAAAAAAAAAACACTGTATATTAAAAATTTATCACCAATATTTATGTTGTTCTATATTTTAATTTTCACATACAGCAAATACCACTAAATAAATATATTTATAAAACACAAATAAATTATACATAAATTTATAATTATATAAGAATGTAAAAGAATGTGCGAGTGTGTGTATAGCAAACAAATGATTGAATATTTAAATTTAACCAAAGGTTTTATCGATACATAGGAATTTGCAGATTTGTAACTCGTCTATATTTACACTTTGAAATAAAAGTAAAGATAATTAAATACATTTAAAAAATATCTGTTTTAAAATTAAAATTAAAAGTCTACATACTTATAAATTACTTAAAAAACTAAAATAAAAATTTTAAGCAATTAATTATCAGTTTTCATAAAAATTATTTCGAATAACATTTATCATACCATAATAGCTAATAACAGTGACTCATTTAATTATTATATCGTGATTAATAGTATCCATATTATTTTTGTAAAACTTTTCATAATCTAATTTGAAAAGTGCTGGAAAAAAAAAAAAAAAAAAAAAGAATTAAATAATAAATATTTTAGAGAAAAATACTTTTTTACATTCATTTTAAATAAAAAAATTTTAGTTATTTTCTAAACACTCACTTAATAAAATCAGATGACTTATTAATAATGTGTTCGAATTCTGCAAAAGACAGAGCTCCATCATCATCTAAATCGGCTTCTTCCAAGAGATTTTGAATTACTAACTGTACTTCTTGTTCGCTTAAACATTGTGAACCTGTTAACCTATCGATAACTTTCCTTAAATCTGGAACTCCCAACATATCATCACCATCAAAATCTAAAAATTTAGGAAAGCTTACTTTACATTTTTGCATGTGAATACAAATTATTTTGGTAAATTAGAAGAAACCAATGAATTTTTTATGTATATTTTGCTGTACATAAGTTTGTAACTACATCTAATATAATAACTATTTTAATGAGTCTCACCAAATATTCTGAATGCATGTTCGGCTTTCACAGCTTTTGGAGCTGCATCACTGAATACAGACATCATATCTAAAAAATCTTCAAAAGTACAATCTCCATCCTGACTAGAACTAAATATTTGGCATATTCTGTCACCAAATGGATTAACTTTTAATTCAGGGAATTGAAGTATTTTGGCCATTGGAAGTTTAGCATTTTTATTGTGCCCTACTTTTTCGGGAGCAAGAGCTTTAAACTTTTGATGAGCACTACAAATATTATATAAATAAAAGTAAAAAACTTTGTTTAAAAAATAACAATATTAAATGATTAAAATAAAATTCAACTTACTACAAAACTTCTTTTTTACTAAAGTACGTTAAATCCTTTGGGCAAAGCAGAATTATATATGAAAAATAAATTTAAAATTAACAAAAAATGAAAAAAAAAAAACTGATATGAAAATAAAAACTCTACTTTAAACAGTTACCTGATAATCCTGAAGTTCTTCTTCTGTAAATTGGCTTCTTCCCTGTCCCATGATTATTAATTCGAATCCTTTTATTTGTTTACATTATGTTTAACTGTAAAATTAATAAATACTCAATTATAATTTTCTACTGCCACGTTATTATTTTTAATAAGTTCAAACAATATTTAATAAGAACATGATTTAATAAAGTACACAATTTTATAATTTTGTCACAGAGTATTGAATATAAATTTTTAATGATCTTTATGGCACATTGCGTTAATCATGACTTTTATACAAGATACTTTTATTATGATTGTAAGCCAGGTAAGCGAATCTGGAGCTAACCTAAAACTTTGCAAAGGTTTAATGTCAAAGTACCAAAATTTTTTTTATTATTCCACTATTAATAACATATTAAAGAAATATACTACTTTAAAATTAATAGTTAAAACTCCTTATTTATAAAATTCTAGTCAATTTGAACATTCATAACTGTCATTAATTTTTATCATGTATTCTTATTTCTAGGTTTTCTTTTTTGTGGGAGGCTGGATTTTTTTTGTAAAAAAATTATTTAAAGACTATGAAGTCCATCATCATTTAGTACAACTACTTTTTTCAATTACATTTTCTTTATCTTGCACCATGTTTGAACTTATTATATTTGAAATACTTGGGTATTTAGATTCCAGGTAAAGATGATTTAAATTACACATTATTTAATTTACATTCTGAACAATTAAAATTATGAAAAAAAAAAAAAAAAAAGTCTTACACGATCATTGAAATTAACATATTTAAATCGATAAAATTTTTTGTTTTTAAAATTTTTAAAATTTGTTACAATAATTATTTTTAACTTCAGTTCTAGGTATTTCCATTGGAACTTAGGTCTATACATTATGTTGTTTATGATTGTTGTTCTTATACCATTTTACATTGGCTACTTTATTTTAAGTAGTATGCAAATAGGTTGGTACATCATTTTTATTAATATTTCATCGTTTTTTTTTTCTATAAGAAATTATTTATTCATAAATTTTATGAAGTATAGGTTTTTAATTGAAAAAATAAAATTTTTCCTTATTTATTATTAACAAATTAATGAAGATTGTTATTACATTATTAATTTGAGTTTCCAAATAGTGATTGTTTTGCCTAAACAAATTTTAGTTAACATTTTCAAATTATTAAATTTTAAAACCTTATGTATATGTGTGATAATACATAATCAATAAAATAATTACAATTAAAAAACTTTCTTAAAACTTTAACTAATGTTAATTATTATTTTCTTTAATTATTCATTCATTACAATATAAATTGATTACATTTGCAAATTTAGACTTTTTAAAACTTGTTTTATTGTCAATTTCTTTTTTTTTTTTTTTTTTTTTTTTTTTTTTTGTTTTTTTAGTTAAAAATCAGTTATTTAAACTACTTACCTGCCTTGTCTGGTGCTTTTACATTTATTTATTTTGGAAATTGGGAGACCCATTTCCAATTTTAAGTCCTAAACAAGGCATATTCTCCATTGAACAGGGTATAAGTAGAATTGGTGTTATCGGAGTTACTGTCATGGCCTTATTGTCAGGATTTGGAGCTGTTAATTACCCTTATACTTCAATGGCTTATTTTATTAGGTTATCCTTGCCTTCAGGTTTTTTTTCCTTGTGCTGCATTTCCCCTCAACACATAATTAATTACTTATATTTGTTTTTAGGCCGGTATCTGTGTCAGATATGGTGGCAACAGAAAAAAGATTGCTACAAACGATAGACATGATTCTTGTCAAAAAGAAAAGGATCGCCTTAATTAAAAAGGGTAATAAATTAAAAAACAAGCAACTAGAAGATAGCAGAAGTGGTTGGTGGGGAATGTTGAAAACCGTTACAGCCGTTGGTCGTAATTCGGGAGAAAGTATTCTTTTTAAAAATCTAAAGAAAATTTTATCATTTTTATAAATTTTGTTTTTGTGTCATTTAATTTTTATGAAATCTCACCATAAAATATTTTCTTTAATGAATAAAATTAGATATTTCTCAGCTTAAGTTCGAAATCACTGGTTTGGAGGAATTAAGTCGACAATTATTTTTAGAAGCCCACGACATTCGTAACATGTACGAAAAATCCAGTTGGGCTAAAACATGGAAGGGAAAATATTTCAACGTTTTAGGTTACATTTTTTCATTTTACTGTATATGGAAAATATTTATGGTAAATTTTTTTTTTTTTTTTTGAAAATAAAGGACAGAATGGATTTGAATTTGTTTATTAATTATACTAAAACATTTGTTTAATTTTTTGGAAAAATTCAGCGTGAAAAAATATCTTTTTAGTGTACTATTAATATAATATTTGATAGAGTTGGAAAAAAAGATCCAGTTACGAGAGGAATTGAAATAGCTGTGCATTGGATGGGATTTGAAATAGATGTTTCTTTTTGGTCTCAACATGTTTCATTTCTTTTAGTGGGATGCATGATGGTCACTTCAATTAGGGGTTTATTACTCACTCTAACAAAGGTATTTGTTTTTATAAATATTATATTTTAATTACCTCTCAAGTGTTAGAAAAATGTTAAGCCCCAATATTGTAAAAATAAAATTTGTAAGAAAAAAAAACCTCTTGCTCAACAAATCTATAACAAATTATTTTTCAGTTTTTTTATGCCATATCCAGCAGCAAATCATCTAATGTGATAGTTTTAATACTTGCCCAAATCATGGTACGATTTAAACATTATTTGCATTTATTTATTTATTTATTTGTTATTTAAATGATTTTGCATATTATTATTTTTTAGGGAATGTATTTCGTATCATCAGTTCTTTTAATGAGAATGAGTGTACCTCCTGAATATCGAGTAATTATAACAGAAGTATTAGGAGATCTCCAATTTAGTTTTTATCACAGGTGGTTCGATGTAATTTTTCTCGTTTCTGCATTGTCATCTATTTTATTTTTGTATCTGGCTCATAAAAGAGGTTCGAATTGATTTCGATTTCTCCAAAAAAAAAATAATAATAATAACGGAGGATTTTACATATTGAAATTAATCATTAACAGAATTAACAATGTTAGTTATTGTGATTTAAATTCATTTAAAAAAAAGAAAAACAAAATTACATTTAAACGAATGGTTAACATAAGTTGCCTTTTAACTTATAATTAAATATTTTGTAATTTTTTTTTTATTTTAAAATATTATTACTTACTTAAAATATTTGTTTTTTTTTTTTTTAAAAAAAACAAAACTTCCACGTCAAACTTAAATATTTGTATAGCTATATTTAACCGTAAAAATAAATTATTATTATTATTATTATTTTATAAAATATAAGTTTTAGGATGTTAAAAATATAAATTTTTTGTATATATTTTCAAGACACTAAGTTAATAAGTAAAAAAAATTTAAATATTTCATGTAAATCATGATAAAATGATAAAATTTAAATTGATGATCATGCAACAAAAACAAAAAAAAATGTTTTATTATGCATATTATTGTGTAATATATGCGTTAATTTTTATTTAACATTAATAAAAGCATAAATTTTTTTTTTTTTTTTTTTTTTTATACTGGGATGTAAATTAAATGTAACGTAATATTTTTTTGTTTTATTTAAATTTATATAAACCCCCCCCCCCTTTTTTTTTTAATTTGTAATAAATAATCAAATTATAAATTTATATTATTAATTAAAAAAATTATTTATTTGTTGCAATTATTAAAATTGTATTTTTTTTTTTTCGATTTTTTAAAATAATTTTTCTTTTTAATTTTCATTTTATTATATAATATTAATTTAATATTATATTTTGTGATATTAATTTTTTTTAAGTTTGTTAATATAGTTGGCAAATAATGATAATTTTTACGAGATATAAAATTATGAAATTTAATTACAAAGTAAAAAAAAATTTTTTTTAAAATGAAAATTGTTTTAAAAATATTTTTATAAATAATTAAAATCATAAATAAAAAAATCTCTGTGTATATATATATATATAACGTAGTAAAAACAAAAACATTTGACTGCGTTAATTAAAATATTTTTTTTTTTATTTAAAAAGTTTGAAAATACTTTTAGCGCAAAATGTTTTTCAGTAATAAATAATAATAATAATAATAAAAATGCGTTATTTTATTTATGTAATCAATAATTATTTTTTATTTTAAAAAAAAGTAAGTTTTTATATATTTTTAAATTATATTTTGCTATTATCATTATTATAATTTTATTATTTTATTTATTTTATTAAGAATGTTTTAATATGATATTTTTTTTATTTTGTTTACGGTTTCAGTGTGATTTATTAAATGAAAAATTATTGAAAAAATAATTACAGGAATAATAATAATAGGAAAAACTTGTTAATTAACCTGAAAAATTCATTTTACATTAAATTTGTACAAGAAAATGAGTGAAATCGTCTTCTTACAAAGACTTATTAATTTATAATAAATATTTATTTAATAATAAAAGGAAGAAAGAAAGAAAGAAAGAAAGGGAAAAAAGAAAATTAGTGAATTTTTAACAATTCTTCAGTTGTGAGAAAGAAAAAAATAAAATAAAATAAATAAAAATGAATTATGAAGAGGAAAAAAATTGTGCCGAAATCGATCTTTGTTCAACTCCAGCCGTTGATGCTGATTATTTAGTTTCATTAAGCTCAAGATTAGCAGCATTTGCAGCTCAAAAAAGATCTAAAGTGGATACAAGTCTTCTATGGCAAGAAAATTTAAAAAAACGATATGTAATAATTTATTATTAATATTATTTTCATACAAATTATTAAAATTATTCGTTAGAAATAATAATAATTTTTTTTTTTTTTTTACTTAATTATTAGCAAGAAGCAAAAGAAAATAGGAACGCACGTTTATCAGCGATACGAATGCAGCATCGGCATATATTAGAAATGGTTGCAACATTATTTGGAATCGAGTATAAAGTTGTAGAAGAAGGTGTTATTGATAATGATCAACATATTAAATTATTAGAAAGCTTAACGGAAGAAGGTGGTCGTAGAGCTGTCGTTTTTTTATATCAAGAAATGGAACCTCCTCCTTTAGGTAAAGAAATAAATCAATAAAATTTTGACAGAATAAAATTAAGCGTTAGTATTATTATTATTATTTTTTTTTTTCATCATGGTTTAGAGGCAGGAAGAGCACTGTCTGACAACACACTTCCTTTTAAAAGAATTATTGTAACTGATGGAAGTGATAGTCCATGCAAAGACAGAGCTATTGTGGTTTATAGAACTAAAGGTCACATAAATATCGAACCAAGAAACGTTTGCGAGGTGAGAAAATTTTTTTTTTATTTTATTTTAATAACAATTATTATAATTATTATTATCGGTAGTTATGTATATGCGTTTCGCATTTATAGGATATGTTGTATGCATCTTTAGAAGTTGATCCAAACGATATAAATACGGTATCTGCCATGCAAGGTCTATTAGGAAGAACTTCATCCAAATCATTGGAAGTATTTACACAATGGGGTGAACTTAACAAAACAAACACTGGTTTAATGGCAAAAAAAGAATTTTTAGACGAATATAAAGCGTTTGATAATTTTATTTCCGGTTAATAATAATTTTTTTTCTGCGTTTTCGGAATTGAAAAAAAACACGTTAATTAAATTTTTCAATCAATCAATCAAGTTCAATTTGTTTTTTTTTTTTTTTTTTGTTTTTTTTTTTCAGCTACTAAATCAGATTTAGATGGTAAAATTAAATTTCAATTTCCCGAAGAAATATATAAAAATTTTTTAACAACTCCCGAGGATGTAAAAATAGCTGCCCGAAATCCAGATATTGCATCAGAAGTAAATGCCTACGGGAAAATTTGGGTTAAACAAATAGAAAAAGTAATAAAAAAATTTTTTTTTTTAAATTGAAGGAGTGACATAAAATTTATAATATTTAATTTAAATAATTATTTAGGTTTTAGTTGAAGCAGAACAAATTAGGCGTGAAAAAGATGATGTTGGACCAATGGCAGAATTAGAATATTGGAGAAAATGGCTAACAAAATTTACTTCAGTTGTCGAATTTATAAAAACTGAAAAATTAAAAATGTGTTTGCAGTGTTTACGATATTCAAGGTCTAAAATAATTCCAGTAAGATTCAGTAAATTTTTTTTTTTTTTTTTTTCTTGTCGATCACTTGACGAATTAATAAATATATTTAATGAATTTTTTTTTTTTTTTGTTAAATTGAAAGCTTTGGGGCCCTTTAGATAATAGAATCACTGAAGCTTGTAACGAAGCTGCAGATAATGTTAAATATTTATATGCATTGGAAAGGTACAGTGAACCTTTATACACGTGTGATCCTACCACAATGGGAGACCACATATCAAGTTTAATGTACACAATCCGTATGATTTATGCTACTTCTCGTTATTACAATACCTCAGAAAGAGTGACAGCACTTTTGGTTAAAGTAACCAATCAAATGGTTACGCAGTGTAGAAATTATTTAACAGAAAATGGTACAAAAACCGTTTGGGAACATAAAAAAAAAGATATTATAACAAAAATGAGGGTAAAATCTGCAAAAAAAAAAAAAAAAATCATTTAAAAAAATTTTTTTTTGGTTTTTAATTACAATTAATTTATATTTTTCAGGTATGTTTAAATCTTTATAAAAAATATAAAAGTTGCTTTGCCGAAACCCAAAGACAAATAAATGAAAATCCCGAAGAAAAAGCATTTGGTTGTTCAGAAGCTAATGTTTTTGTTAAATTTGAATCTTTTCGAATTAGACTTGAGAGAGTATGACAAAATTTTTATTATTTATAATATTTTTTTTACTGATAAATATCAGTATTTATTATTATTATTATTATTACAATTTGGGGAAATTTATATAATATATTATTAAATTTTCAGTTAACAGATACGCTGGAAACTTATTTAGCATATTCAATTATTCAAAGTTCTCGACTTGAAGGTATAGATTATTATGTTAAAAGTTTCAATAAATATTTTAATGACATGGCTTCAAAACCATATGACGCTTTAAACCACAGAAAACCGTATTTCGATGCTGACTATGATGTTTTTAAACAACAAGTAAATACTTGGGAACAAGAAATAAGAAATTATTTGGGTGAAACGTTAGCTACAATGCCAAACGTTCAAGAATCATTAAGAATACTAGAGAGGTTATAATCAATAGAAATCATTTTAAAGTTTTTAAATCGTTTTCAGTTATTTGAGTGTGTCGAATCATCTGGAACAAAAAGAATTTTTTTTTTTTAATATAAAATAAAAAATTGGTTTGATTTTAGATTTGACAAATTGAATTTACCTTGCTTGCTTATAAATAGAAAATATTTAGAATTATTAGATAAATTTTACGACGAAATTGGTGATGTGAGAGATAGATATAATGAAGATCGACAAAGTTGTCCGGTTCCTAAAAATATGCCTCCAGTTTCTGGACGAATATTTTGGGTTCGACAGCTTTATAAAAGAATAGAAGAACCAATGGATATTTTTAAAGTAAAAAAAAATATATATAAATATATATTTTTTTTTTGTATAAATCATTAGTAATTTAAAAAAATTTTTTTTTATAGACTAAGAAAGCGGTTATAGAACATCCTCGAGCTCAGAAAGTAATAAAATTATACAATTGTATTTGTAAAGTATTTGTTCAATATGAATTGGTTCACCATCAACTTTGGTGTGAACATGTTTCTCAAGTTGAAGAATGTTTAGTGGTTCCAGTTTTAACTAAACACCCTAGAAAAAATATGATCAATGTAAATTTTAATAGTTACATAGAAGAAGTTATTAGAGAAGTTGAATACATGTGGAAATTAGGTTTAAAAGTACCCGATACGGCTGCCATTGTTTGTTTTCACAAAGAAAAACTTTTGGGTAACAAAGAAAAAATTAAAGCGATTGTTATTGAATACATGAGAATAAGGCTAGTAAAATTTTCACGCGTAGAGAAATAATAATTTACGTCAAGTTTTTATTACAATAAAAAATTATAAGGATATAAATTATAATTTGCAGGAGGTCTGTTCCTCGTTTATTTTTACCATTGATGCGACCGTTATTATACGATTTAGAACTGGCTTTTAATCCTGGTATGGCCGATATAACTTGGGTATCTTCCGAAATATCTAACTTTTGCGAACAAGTTGAAACAAAGTTAATTAAAGTTGGTTGCTTTATAAAAGAAGTAAGTAATAATAAAAAAAAAAACGTTAAAAATTCATAAAATTATAAAACAAACTTTTGCAACCTTTAATTTGAGTACATGAGATTCTCGCCAAGTATAAAATTTAGGTTTTTTTTTTTTCTATAAATCTAAAATGAAAAATTTTATGTGTACCTAATTATAAATTTGTATAATACAATTTTAGTTGGTTGACATGAAAGCTGCTCGTATTGACGAGCCTTTGCTGGCCATATCAAAAACTTCTTTCTTGGAAATCCCAACGGATTCAGCCGTTTCACCTCAAGAATTTTACGAATCAAATGTGACTTTGAGACTAAATTTAGAAAAAGAAATAGAAACCAAATATTCTGTGATTGAAGAAGCGGCTATTGAACTCATCGATCGCTTTGTTGATACATTTGATGTTCCTTCGGTGGCCAATGAAAAATATTTTTGGTTAGATCCATCGAAAATTTTAAAACCAAGTAGTTCTGCCATGAATTTAGTTATTTCCGATGACATAGGTACAAGATTTTGTGTGTTAATTTTAATTATGCATCCGTTAACATAATAAATAAAAAAAAAAAAAAAAAAATTATTTAATATTTGTTTTAAAGCGTTTAGAGCAGTGGAAAAAGTAACCGAAGAGGATCTTACTCAGTTTAAAAATGATTGTATGGACATGTTTGCGTATTTTTTCCAAAGGAGCATAGATGCACTTGTACGTGCCACAAAATCATCTCTAGAAGCTCTAAGACGGCGAGCTTTTGCTTTTACCGTCGTTACCGAAGAAGAATCAAATTTTATAAAACCATTTTTATACACTCATATGGTATTACATATTCCGACCATTTCAATATCTCCGAATTTAGATGAAATACAATCGTATTGCGGGAAGGTGGTATCAAATATTTTAGAAACTCATAAAGGAATAATTCAATGGGGTCAACGTTCGGATAAGTTGGCCGCTATTGAAGATAAACCAATATTTGAAGGTTAGATCCATCACTCAATATTGTCATTAACGTCGTTTAATTTTTGATAATATTAAATTGCTTCGATTGAAATATAAATTAATATGATATTTTTAAGAAGAAATCGAAGAAGAAGATGAAGGTGAAAAACTTATAACTGAAGAATCGCAAGAACACGAAGAAAATGAAGAAGAAGAGATTTTAGAGGAAGAAGAAAATGAATTAGAACATGGTTTAAAAAAAGGTTCATTTAAAACGAAATTGAAAAATTATTATAAACTAATAGCGGATCACAAAGAAATTGTTAGAAATGTTATGTCATTACAAGGAGCCATGCTATTATTAAAGCCCGACGTTATTAAATGTAACGAAGTAAGCATTTAAGTAAATTTTTCCCCTACATAAAAATGAAAAAAAAAAAATAAAAAATAAAATTTATGTATTAATTTTTCCCTTTTTTAAAGGAATATTTAAAATTTTCATATTTGTGGGCCGATGATAGAGAACTTCAAGTTAAAAGTTTTGTCGATCAGGAGCCCATATATCAGGAAATAAAAGATAAATTTACCGAATTTATCGTTAATATTGATTTAGTACAAAGTTTACCTGAAAGACACGTTATCGGAGCATTGGAAGTACGATTGGGTAAGGAATTTAAACTCTTTTATTTAAAAAAAAAATTATTATTATTATCATTAATTTAAAAATTAATATTTACAGATAAAATTAAAGGTGCTTTACTTGCCGAAGCTACGACATGGAAATTTTTATTAGGAAAATTTTTAATGCACGCATACGGTTTAAAATTAAAATCCATTGTTGATTTTATTAAAGAGCGAAATAATATTCTTTCGAGAGCAATCAATGGTAAAATTTTACAAAAATTGAGAAAAAAATGTTTTTTTTTGCCAATAAAAATTAATATAAATTGATTTATTTTAATTAGATTTGGATGATGTTAGATCAGCCATGAGTTGTTTAGATTTAATTAGAGAAAATTTTATAAGAATTGACATAACTTTGGGTTTAATTGAAGAAACTTATGCATTATTTGCTAAATTTGGTGTTACTGTTCCCAAAGAAGAACAGGAAAAAGTTGATTCTCTAAGATATAATTTTGAATTAATGATTGAAACGGTATTTTAAATAAAAAGTTTAAATATAAGTTGAAAGAGGATTGTATAAAAGAAAAAAATATATATATATTATTTAAATTTTAGTCGAAAAAGGTTCAAAAGAATTTGGTGGACGTTCAAGAACCATTTAAAGTAGAATTAATAAAAGAAATAAAAAAATTTAAAATGGATTTAGAAAATTTCGATAGAGATTTCGAAGTTGGAGGACCTCTTGTACCTGGATTGGCTGCTCGCGAAGCTAGCGATAGGTATATTAAATGTTTTTAAATTTAAAAAAATAATTCAACAAATTCAGTTAAAAATTCAGCTAAAAACTAGTTTTTATTATTATAAAAACTTTTTTTTTTTTTTTTTTTAGAGTCACATTATTTCAAATGCGTTTTGATGATTTATGGGAACGTTATGAAAGATATGCCAACGGAGAAAGATTATTCGGTTTACCATTGAGTGATTATCCAACATTATTTGAACGTAAAAAACAAATGAACTTGCTCAACAAACTCTATTCGTTATATGTACAAGTAATGCGTTCGATTGACGGTTACAATAATCTTTTGTGGGCGGATATTGATATAGATGTTATAAATGCCGAATTAACGGAATTTCAAAATAGGTACTAAATCACTTTATTTAAAAATATATTTAAAAAAAAAATTTCATTTGATTATAAATTGTGGTGTATTTTTTTTTAATTAGATGTCGAAAATTACCAAAAGGTATGAAAGATTGGCCAGCATTCATTGAATTAAAAAAGAAAATTGATGATTTTAATGAAACTTGTCCCCTGTTGGAAATGATGGCTAATAAGGCTATGAAAGATAGACATTGGATAAGGCTATCAAAACTTTTGGGATATGAATTTGATGTGGAATCAGAAACGTTTTTATTGAAAAATGTTATGGATGCGCCATTGTTAAAATATAAAGAAGATGTCGAGGTAATTATTAATTCTGTCTTTGTAAATAATTTATTTACAACAATAAAAAATAAAAAAAAATTTCACGTGGACAATTCGAATATTATTTTAGGATATTTGCATTAGTGCCATTAAAGAAAAAGATATTGAAGCGAAATTAAAACAAGTAATAGCGGATTGGTCTGTGGTGGAATTGAGTTTTTCACATTTCAAAAGTCGTGGAGAATTATTATTAAAGGGAACGGAAACTGCAGAAATAATTGCTTTATTAGAAGACAGTTTAATGCTTTTATCCTCGCTTCTTTCCAACAGGTAATTGACACATTACAACATTAATCAATTCCATCACCAAAATTTATTTTAATTATAGGTACAATGCATTCTTTAAAAAAGATATTCAATTGTGGGTGTGGAAATTAAGCACAACTTCGGAAATATTGGAAACCTGGATGACGGTTCAAAATTTATGGGTTTATTTGGAGGCTGTTTTCGTCGGTGGTGATATAGCTAAACAACTTCCAGCCGAATCGAAAAGGTTTGCGGTAGGCTTGAATTAATTTTTTCTTATTAATTTACATTAATAAATTATTATAAAATATTATTAGGTTTAAAAGTGGTTGTCGAAGTTTTTTTTGCAAATTGTAAATTATATTTACTAGGCCATTGATAAGTCTTGGGTAAGAATTATGCACAGGGCAAGAGACATAGCTTTGGTGATTGAGGTGTGCGTCGGAGATGAAACAATGCTTCAAATGTTACCACACTTGTTGGAACAACTGGAATCATGTCAAAAATCATTAACCGGTTACCTGGAATCAAAAAGATTATTGTTTCCAAGATTTTTTTTCGTTTCCGATCCTGCTTTGCTGGAAATTTTAGGTCAAGCATCGGACAGTCACACAATTCAAAATCATTTATTGAGTGTTTTTGAAAATGTTTACATGGTAAAAATGCATTTTTATTAAAAATTTTTTGTCATTTAATCAAAATTTATTAAAAAAAAAAAAAAAAAAAAAAATTATATTTAAATTTTTTAAATTTTAGGTTGAATTTGATGATAAAGTATACGATCGTATTACCGCCATCATGTCGAAAGAAATGGAAAAAATTCCATTAGAAAAAGAAGTTTTTGCTATCGGAGGAGTTGAATTTTGGTTAGGAAATTTACTAAAAATGGCACTTCAATCATTGAATATTGTCATTGGTCAAGCTGCGGTTGCCATAAAAGATCCCGATTTTCAAGTTCTTGATTTCTTAGACAAATTTCCAGCTCAAGTTGGTTTATTAGGAATTCAATTTATTTGGACCAGGGATTCTGAATTGGCGCTTAACAAATGTCGAATTGACAAGGTATATATTGCAACAAATAAAACTAAAATTAAGGTTTTTGTACAATAATAAATTAAGTTTTCAAAAGATTATTTAATTAATTTTTTTTTAACCACAAAAAAAAATTTTTATATTTATTTACAGACAATAATGAAAGAAACAAACTTAAAATTTTTAGCTTTATTGAATTTATTAATCGAACAAACGACAAAAGATTTATCGAAATTCACTCGCGTTAAATTTGAAACTCTTGTCACAATTCACGTTCATCAAAGAGATATTTTCGATGATTTAGTCAGAATGAAAGTTAAAAGCGTTACCGATTTCGAATGGTTAAAACAAGCAAGATTTTATTGGTTGGAAGAGGAAGAAGAATGTTTGGTACGAATAACCGATGTTAATTTCATATATCAAAATGAATTTTTGGGTTGCACGGAACGTCTTGTGATAACTCCATTAACCGACCGATGTTATATAACACTCGCACAATCAGTCGGTTCGTAAAGAGAATTTTTTTTTTTTTTTTGATTTACCACACAAAAAATTGTTTATTTTAAAAAATTTAAATTAATTTAATATTGTAAGGAATGAATATGGGTGGAGCTCCAGCCGGACCAGCTGGAACTGGTAAAACGGAAACAACCAAAGATATGGCAAAAGCATTAGGAAAATATTGCGTCGTTTTTAATTGTTCGGATCAAATGGATTTCAGAGGATTGGGAAGAATTTTTAAAGGTTTAGCACAATCTGGATCTTGGGGATGCTTCGATGAATTCAATAGAATCGAACTACCCGTGCTTTCGGTCGCTGCCCAACAAATAAATATTGTTTTCACAGCGAAAAAAGAACGAAAATCATATTTTATATTTAGGTATATTTTTCATTTTTTCATAAATACTTTAATACTTTTGACTTTAAGACAAATTGAATGATAACTTGAAAAAAATATAGCGATGGTGACATGGTTTCTCTAAATATGGAATTTGGTATATTTATAACTATGAACCCTGGTTATGCCGGACGTCAGGAACTACCGGAAAATTTAAAAATTATGTTTAGAACTGTGGCAATGATGGTACCGGACAGGCAAATCATCATGAGAGTTAAATTGGCTTCTTGCGGATTTAAAGAAAATGTACCATTGGCGAAAAAATTTTTCACTTTGTACAAACTTTGCGAAGAGCAACTTAGCAAACAAGTCCATTACGATTTCGGTTTAAGAAATATATTATCCGTTTTGAGAACTTTAGGATCGCAAAAAAAACAATATCCATCCGATTCTGAAGAAATGTTGGTCATGAGAGTTTTAAGGTAAAATTTTATTTTCAATTTCTATATAAAAAAAAAAAAAAAAAAAAAAAAAAATAGGTAAACTTTAATTTCCCTCTCTTAACATATTAAACATGAGTTTTCACGTCTCTGCCCCATTTATGACTAAAAAGAAACAAAAAAAAAAAAAAATGGAAAATTTTAGTTCATACTTTGTGAATTTATTTAAAATTGATTTTTTTTTTTTTTTTTTTTTTTTTTCATTTTTAAAATAAGTAAAAAATTGTAAAAATTTTTTTTGCTAAAATGATTTTTTTGCGCTTATTTCGAATTTATATTTGTTTACAATTTTTTTTTAAAAAAAGGGAAAAATTTATTTTTCGATCGGTTTTATTAAATAATATTATTTATAATTAAATTATTAGTAATAAAAAATTATTTCAAGGAGATTTTAAATGATATAATGAAGAATGAATTTAAATGGCTCACGCTTGTGTATGCAGTGGCGGTTACTTTGGCTGTGACATTAGTTTTCATTCCATGCATTTTGGGAGATGTTAAACCGGGATTTTATTTACTTCTTTTCTGTTTTTTTTTTTACATTGCCATACTTTCTATTATCATTGTGGCCATCATTCGTACAAAGTGGTTTGAAATGCCTTTCGGTAAATGTTTAGAATGTTCAGCATTTTGGTGTTCCTCTTTCACAGTAGGGATTTTGGCATTGCCCATAGCCCTATGCAGATCCCCGCGGGAGGACCCTCACATCGATTTACTTTCAGCTATTTTAAGTTTTTTCGGACATTTTATCCTAATAAACACGACAGGTTTCTTTTTTTATAGACTTTATGTTGTTAAACAAAATAATAGTTGGTGAATTTGAATGAGTTAGTCTTAATTTGATAAAAAAAAAAAAAAAAAAAAAATTTTAAATTGAAAATTTTTTCCTAATTTCATTATTTAACTTTTTAACAACAACAGAGACATGAACTTATCAAAACTGGTCGATGAAGATGAATCGCTTTTTGTTTCTCTTATTGAGGATTTGTTTCCCGGCGTGAAATTGGGTGCAGCCGTGGTTAAAAAGAATCTTCAAACTGCCATTAATTTAGTTTGTAATCAAATGAATTTAGTCAATCATCCACCTTGGAATTTAAAATTGGTACAATTAATGGAAACATCTCTTGTACGTCACGGTTTAATGACGTTGGGACCAACGGGAGCTGGGAAAACCAAATGCATCCACGTTTTAATGCGATCTTTTACCGAAATAGGAAATCCACACAAAGAAATGAGAATGAATCCAAAGGTGATTTCCTCAAATAAATTTCTTTTTATTAAAATCAAAAATAATTTTTTTTTAAAGTTTATTATATATTTATGAAAAACAGGCTATCACAGCAGCTCAAATGTTTGGACGATTGGATGTTGCCACAAACGATTGGACCGATGGAATATTTTCTACATTATGGCGTAGATCCTTGAAAGTTAAAAAGACGGATAGCACTTGGATCGTTTTGGATGGACCCGTCGATGCAGTATGGATAGAAAATTTAAATAGCGTACTGGATGATAATAAAACTTTGACATTAGCCAACGGAGACAGAATTGTTATGGCTCCAAATGCTAAATTAGTATTCGAACCGGATAATGTAGATAATGCGTCTCCAGCAACCGTATCCAGAATGGGAATGGTTTTCATGAGTTCATCCGTATTAAATTGGCAGCCTATTCTTGACGTAAATTTCACAGTTCCATAAATTTTTATTTTTATCTTACATTTTAAATTTGTTTGGTACACAAATCTCTCTCTCTCTCTCTCTCTCTCAAATTAAAATAATATTGTAGGGATGGTTAAAACAGAGACCCGAAGGTGAAGCTACGATAATACGAAATTTATTTTACAAAATTTACGAAGATCTTCAATTTTTTGTTCAAACGAAATTGGTGGCAAAAATGGCGATTGGGGCTGCTTTGTATATTCGTCAATGTTGTGACGTCCTCGAAGGTTTAATCTATTCAGAAGATGATCCTCGTAAGTCTAAAATATTTAAATTTTAAAAAAATTTAAAAAAAAAAAAAAAAAAAGAATGAATCTCAATTATTAATTATTTATTATTTATTTTTTAGGAACCCTTCCGGATTATCATTTGGAAAGGTTTTTCTTGTTTGCTTTAATGTGGAGTTTGGGAGCCGTCCTGGAACTTGATGAACGGGAAAAACTAGAAACTTTTGTATTGGGACATAAATCAAAACTTAAATGGCCAAAGCTTCACGTAAATTGAAAAATTAATTAATTTTTTTTCAAAATTTTTATAAACCCTTAAATTAATATTTATTTTACATTTAGGGAGGGGATTCTATATTTGAATTTGTCGTTAACTATGACGGATTTTGGGAACATTGGTCTGAAAGAGTTGTCGATTATGTATATCCGGAAGATTCCGTTCCTGAATATTCAAGTATTTTAGTACCTAATGTTGATAATGTGAGAACTGCATTTTTAATTGAAATCATTGCTAAACAGTCAAAAGGTGTACTTCTCATAGGTAATAACTACTTACTAACTCCTTAAAAAATAGCGCCTGCACACTCACTGCAATATTAATATCATGTTTTTATTACTGAATCTTATTAACAGGAGAACAAGGAACTGCCAAAACCGTAATGATAAAGAGTTTTATGGCAAAATATGATCCCGAAACTCATCTTAGTAAAAGTTTCAATTTTTCTTCTGCTACCACTCCAAACATGTTCCAGGTAAAATTAATTTAATTAATAAATAAATAAATCAATAAACAAAATGCATTGCACAATTGTATTTCTTTCATTTAGAGAATAATAGAAAGCTACGTAGACAAACGAGTAGGTACCACGTACGGGCCTCCGAACGGAAGAAAAATGTCCGTGTTTATAGATGATATTAATATGCCGGTAATAAATGCATGGGGAGATCAAGTCACCAACGAAATAGTCCGTCAATTAATGGAAATGAAAGGTTTTTATTCGTTGGAGAAACCAGGAGAATTTTCAACTATAATCGACATTCAATTTTTGGCGGCCATGATACATCCCGGCGGAGGAAGAAATGACATTCCTCCAAGATTAAAAAGGCAATATTGTATTTTTAACTGTACTTTGCCTTCGAGCAAATCAATGGACAAAATATTTTGTTAGTATAATTAAATTTTTATCTGTAATTCACAGAAAAAAGAATTTTTTAAAAAAATTTAAATTTAAAAAATTTTTAATTTTTTAATAGCTGTCATTGGAGAGGGTTATTTTTGTTCAAAACGATTTAAACAAGAAATAGTAGAGTTTGTACCAAAATTAATTCCTTTAACTAGAATTATGTGGCAAACAACGAAAAATAAAATGTTGCCAACTCCGGCAAAATTTCATTACGTTTTTAATTTAAGAGATTTAAGTAGAATATGGCAAGGAATATTAAACATACAAGATCCAGAATGTCCAACCATTGTTACTTTATTAAAATTATGGCAACACGAATGCAAACGAGTGATTTCAGATAGGTGCTGCTGCTGCTGCTCATACATTCCTCTAATCATAGTGAATTTTTAACAAATTCCAACCACGCTAAACCTTTTTTTCTATTGATTTTTTTCAGGTTCACAACATTCGAAGATCAAAAATGGTTTCGACATAATTTACAAAAAATTGCACACCAAGAACTTGACGATGATTTTAAATATTACGAAGATGATAATGCATTTTTTGTTGATTTTCTACGTGATGTTCCGGAAGCAACGGGAGATGAACCTGAAGATTTTGTATTTGAAGCTCCCAAAATTTACGAAGAAGTTGTCGAGTTAGTCTCACATTTTTATAATTAAAAAGTAGTCGTTAGACATTTTTTTTTTAGAGGTTTCATATTAATACAAAATAATATTGATTAAATTAAATCTGACGTGAACGTCCGTTTTTTTTTTTTTTTTTTATATTAATTTATTATTAATAATTATGAATTATTATTTTTCCAGCTGGCAGTTGGTTATAGATAAATTATTTTTTTACATGGCGGGTTACAACGATGTGATTCGAGGTGCCAAATTAGACATGGTATTTTTCCAGGATGCTGTGATACACCTTATAATTATATCACGTGTTATTGAAACACCTAGAGGGAATCAAATGTTGGTGGGTGTAGGCGGTTCGGGTAAACAGTCTCTCACTAAACTGGCATCATTTATTTCCGGTTATAAAACTCATCAAATAACACTAACTCGGTACAAAAATTTATCCGTAGTAGCTTTTAAATTTTCTTTTTTTTTTCTTTTGAGAACCAAAAGTAAATTTATTAAATATATACTTTTTTTTAGATCCTATAATCTTTCAAATTTCCAAGACGATTTGAAATATTTATACAAAGTTGCCGGTGCGGAAGGTCACGGTATTACATTTATTTTTACCGATAATGATATTAAAGATGAAGCTTTCTTGGAATTTTTGAATAATATATTAAGCGCTGGAGAAGTGGCTAATTTATTTGCAAAAGATGAACTCGATGATATCACGAACGATTTGGTAACAGTTATGAGGAAAAAAGATCCAAGAAGACCACCGACAGCAGACAATTTGTACGACTTTTTTATTTCACGGGCTAGAAATAATCTTCACATAGTTCTTTGCTTTTCTCCGGTAAATAATCTCCAAATATTTCCCTTTTTTTTTAATCATTTTAAATTATTAATATATATATATAAAATTATGATTATATAATTTTTTATCAGGTTGGAGGAAAATTTAGATCTAGATCGTTAAAATTTCCCGGATTGATTTCCGGTGTAACAATTGACTGGTTTCAAAAATGGCCGAAAGATGCTTTGATAGCCGTATCTAATCATTTCTTGCAACATTTTAATATTGTATGCACGCCGGAAGTTAAAGAAGAACTTATTATTAACATGGCATACGTTCACGATAACGTAAATGATATTTGTGTCGCGTATTTCAATAAGTGAATACAATTATTTATGTATTTATACTATAATTTTATCAATTACAATTTCACAGGATTCATAAATGTTTTTTTTTTTTTTTTTGAGGTATCGACGTCAAACTCATGTCACTCCGAAATCATTTTTATCTTTTCTTGACGGTTATAAAAAGATTTATGTTGATAGATCAAATACAATAAATTTGATGGCGAAAAGAATGAGTGTAGGTTTGACAAAACTTGTGGAAGCAGCTGCAAGTGTGGACGCTTTAAAGAAAGAACTTGAAGTTAAAGTGAAAGAAATTGCTGTCGCGTCGGCTCAAACCGAAGAAGTAATAAACATTCCAAAAAGATTTTTTTCCTTTTTAAAAAGAACATTATTATTAACCTTTATGATTTTTAGGTTTTAACCGAAGTAGGTAAATCTCAAGAAGCTGCTGCCATTGTTAAAGCCGAAGTACAAACGGTGAAAGAAAAAGCAGAAGCTTTGGTCGTGGTAATCGGAAAAGAAACAGCAGTAGCAGAAGGTAAACTTGAAGCCGCGAGACCTGCTCTAGAAGCAGCCGAAGCTGCTCTTCTGGTAATGTTATAACAATAAATATCCCTTTATATTAAATTGTTGTGTATATTATTTTAAAAGTTTTTTTTTTTTTTTTTTTAATAAAAATTAAATTTTAGACCATAAAAGCTGCTGATATTGCAACAGTTCGAAAATTGGGTAAACCTCCACATTTGATAACGTGTATTATGGATGTGGTATTAATATTGTTTCAAAAAAAATTATTACCTATAACCGTGGATCCAGAAAAAAACTTTATAATGACAAGCTGGCAAGAATCATTAAAGGTATTTTTAATTTAAAATAATTAAAGGTATTTTTTATAAATTAAACAATTTAATTAAAATTGTAACTCAATATTTTTTTTTTTTTAGGTAATGGCGGATTCAAAGTTTCTGTCAAATTTACAAAATTTTCCAAAAGATCGTATAAATGCGGAAACGATCGACTTAATGAAGCCTTATTTAGAATTTAGCGATTATACTTTCGAAAAAGCCAAAACCGTTTGCGGTAATGTGGCCGGTTTGATTCGATGGACGATTGCCATGGCTGAATTTTTCGTTGTAAACAAAGAAGTTTTACCGTTGAAGGTAAATAAAAAAAAAAAAAAACGAGAAATTTCTACCAATTAGAGAGAGAGAGAGAGAGAGAGAGAGAGAGAGGTTGTATAAAATGTTAAATTTTAGGCTAATTTGGCTGTACAACAAGCAAAATTAACCGGAGCTAGAAAAGAATTGAAAAATGCTCAAGAATTATTAGATTCTAAACAAAAAGAATTGGATGCTGTGCAAATTCTTTTTGATACCGCAATGTCTAAGAAGCAAGTAAGATATCATCAATTTTTTTTTTTAAGAGAAGAGTCAAATTATTTCATCATTAATATATTTTAAGTAAGTAAATTTTTTTTTTTTTTTTTTAAATAGGCCGTTCTTGATGATGCTGCAAAATGTAAATCAAAAATGGATGCAGCATCTTCATTGATCAACGGATTAGGGGAAGAAAGAATACGTTGGACGGAACAATTGGCTCAATTTAAATCCGAAATCGAAAGGTTGATTGGAGACGTACTCATTTTCACAGGTGATAATGAAATTAAAGAATAAGAAATGATATAATTTTTCCGAAAAAAAAAAAAAAAAAAAAGTAAAATAAATTTAAAAATAAAAAATTGTAGGATTTTTATCTTATTGCGGTCCTTTCAATCAAGATTTTCGTCTTTTAATACAAAAAAGTTGGTTTGACGAATTAGCCAAAAGAAAAATTCCAGTTACGGCTAATTTAAATATAACTGATAATTTAACTGATTCCGCAACGGTAAATAACGGCTTATTTTTTTTTTTTTTTTTTTTTTTTGGCAATTAACTTATTAATAATTAAATATATAAAAAAAAAAAGAAAATGTGCTTTTTAATTATCAGATAGGTGAATGGAATTTACAAGGATTACCAAATGATGAATTATCAATACAAAATGGTATAATCGTGACGAAAGCTGCACGTTATCCATTACTTATAGATCCACAAAGTCAGGGAAAAGCCTGGATTAAAAACAAGGAAAAAGATAATGATTTTACGGTGTGAATGAATGAAATTATATTATGAAAAAGTTATAAAAAAAAAAAAAAAAAAGTTAATAAAATCTCTTTGACTAATTACTCATAATTACAGGTTACGGTTTTCAATCATAAATATTTTAGAAATTATCTCGAAGATAGTGTTTCATTAGGAAGAGCATTACTCATTGAAGATGTCGGAGAAGAATTAGATCCCGCTTTGGATAATGTTCTAGAAAAGAATTTTATTAAAATAGGAACTTCTCTAAAGGTAAACAAATAAATTTAATGTACATACATATATTAAATGTATATATTTAACCTTATTAAATAAATATATTTGTTCGGATTAGGTTAAAATTGGAGATAAAGAAATTGAAGTACATAAAGATTTTAGACTGTATATCACAACGAAACTCCCTAATCCAGCATATTCTCCAGAAATTGCGGCAAGGACTTCAATTATTGATTTCACGGTTACAATGAAAGGCACGAATTTACTTACTGGATATATAATTAATTATATTTTTTTTAATGAGAGAGAGAGAGAGAGTGTGTGATGATGATTTATTAAAATATTATTATTTAGGTCTGGAAGATCAATTGCTCGGAAGAGTTATTGTAACGGAAAAAAAAGAACTTGAAATAGAGAGAACAAATTTAATTACCGGTGTGACAGCCAATAAAAGAAAAATGAAAGAATTAGAAGCTAATTTGCTTCATAAATTATCTACCGTTGAGGTGATTAATATTAAAAATAAAAATGTCTGCGGAGATTTTAATATATATATATAAAATTTAACTAATAATTAAAAACTTTATAAATTTTAGGGATCTTTGGTAGATGATGAAAGCGTTATAACCGTTTTAAATATATCGAAGGATACAGCGGCTGATGTTAAAATAAAATTGCAAGTTGCAGAAGAAACGGAAATAAAAATCAATGCTGCCAGAGAAGAATTTCGACCCGTGGCCACACGTGGAAGTGTCCTTTATTTTCTCATAACGGATATGACAATGGTTAACAGCATGTATCAAACATCATTGGTTCAATTTTTAGAAAGATTTGATTTATCGTTAGCGAGGTGACGTCATATTTTATAACGGGGGGGGAGGGGAGGAGTAATTTTTAAAAAATTAAAAACTAATCGAGTAAATTTTTTTTTTTTTTTTTTACAGATCGGAAAAAAGTCTGATACCTTCAAGAAGGATAAATTTCATAAATGAATATTTAACATATGAAATATTTAAATATAAAAGCAGATCGTTATACGAAGTACATAAATTTTTATTTATTTTATTAATGACGTTTAAAATTGATTTACAAAGAGAATCGATTACTTATGAAGAATTTCAAACATTAATAAAAGGTTTCGTGTTGTTATTAATGATTATAATTGAGTAAGAAGAAGAAGAAAAAATTTCTTATTTTTTCTTTATCGTTTCTACTTACTATCAGGTGGAGCTGCTTTAGATCTCAATGCCGTTCAACCAAAACCTTGTAAATGGATTAGCGATAATACTTGGCTTAATTTGGTACAATTGTCAAATCTACGACAATTTCAATATCTATTGAATCAAATAACAAACAATGAAAAAAATTGGAAACTTTGGTTTGATAAAGAAGCACCAGAAGAAGAAGTTTTTCCAGACGGTTATCAAAATTTAGATGTTTTCAAACGTTTGCTACTCATTAGGTACCCTCCGCTGGTTTTTTTTTAAAGAGTACAACATCAACAGCAACAATAATAATAATAATGTCTTTCAAACAGGGCCTGGTGTCCAGATAGAATAATTTATCAATCAAGAAAATACATAGCACAATCAATGGGACCGAAATATGCCGAACCCGTTATAATGAATTACGAAATAATTTTTGAAGAATCTCGACCCAACACTCCATTGATTTGCTTTTTATCAATGGGATCCGATCCTACTCTTAATATAGAAACATTGGCAAAAAGAAACATGTTTTCGTGTAAGTCAATTTCCATGGGTCAAGGACAAGAAGTACATGCAAGGAAATTAATAGCAAAATCAATGTCTGAAGTAATTATTAATAATAATAATAATAATTTTGTTTTTTTTTCTTTTGCTTTAAATAATAATAATAATAATAATAAATTTTTTTGTAAAAAAAAAAAAAAAAAAAAAGGGAGGATGGGTTCTTTTACAAAATTGTCACTTGGGCCTTGAATACATGAATGAATTATTTACAACATTAATTGAAGCTGAATCAATACATGAAGATTTTAGAGTTTGGATAACAACTGAAGTTCATCCTAATTTTCCCATTTCTTTACTACAAATATCATTGCAATTTACAAATGAACCTCCGCAAGGTTTTCTTTTTTTTTTTTTTTTAAATGCAAAACATTTAAAATCGATAACGATTGATTGATTGATTGATTGTATTAAAATGAAAAATTATTTTTTGTTATTAGGTATTCGAGCCGGTTTGAAACGAACTTATGGCGGAATGACACAAGATGTTTTAGATTATACGGATGCTCATCAGTATTTATACATGTTGTATGCCGTATCGTTTTTACATAGCGTCGTTCAAGAGAGAAGAAAATTTGGACCTTTAGGTTGGAACATACCATACGAATTTAACAGTTCGGATTGGTTGGCATCCGTCATGTTTTGTCAAAATCATTTGGAAGCTTTAAATAAAGATCAACCTGTCAGCTGGACGACAGTCAGGTATATTAAATGAGATTTTTGAAATTTGACTTTCGAATGAGAAATAATATTCATTTTCCTTTTTAGATACATGTTGGGGGAAGTACAATATGGCGGGAGAGTGACCGACGATTACGATAAAAGACTTCTCAACACTTTTACAAAAGTTTGGTTTTCCGAAGCGATGTTTAATGAAAATTTTGTTTTTTACAAAGGATACGGAATCGTTAGATTTAAATATTTAAATCAATATTTGGAATATATCGATGAAATGTCTCAAGTGGATCCTCCCCAAGTTTACGGTCTTCATCCGAATGCTAACATAACGTAATTTAATTCGGGGGTCTTTTTTTTTTTTTGGCGCCAAATAAATTATAAAAAAATTTATTAGGTGCAATAATTGTTTTATTTTTATATTAAGGTATTTATCGAACACGGCTAAAAACATGTTAGACACGATATTATTAATACAACCGAAAGAATCATCCGGGGGTAAGGGGGAAACGAGAGAACACGCAGTCGTAAGACAAGCAAAAGAAATGCTTTCCAAATTACCCAAAGATTATGATTCTTTTGAAATCAGAGAAAGGTATTGTAATGTATAAAAAAAAAATTTGTCAAATGATAATAATAATAATCTTAAAAATTAATTTTTTTTTTTTTTAAGGCTCCGAATGTTGTTGACTCAATTATCACCGATGAATATTTTCCTTCGACAAGAAATCGATAGAATGCAAAGAGTCGTAACCGTTGTTAGAGATACACTAAGAGATCTTTTATTGGCCATCGAAGGAACGATAATTATGAACGACGTGAGGAGAGAAAATTTATAAAAATAAAAAAAAAAATGTTTTGCACAAACGATCATTAGGATAATTTTCCTTTTTTCTTTTTTTGTTTAGTCTTTAAGAGATGCTTTAGATAATATATACGATGCTAGAATACCTAAAACCTGGCTTCAAGGTTCTTGGACATCATCGAGTATAGGATTTTGGTTTACCGAACTCTTAGAACGTGACATACAATTTCGTACGTGGCTTATGAACGGTCGACCAATTATGTTTTGGATGACGGGATTTTTTAATCCCCAAGGTGGATTTTTGATCCAGTTGGAAATTTTGCCCCTTTTCGCTTTTTTTTTTTCGCGTTAACAAAAATTTAATTTTTTGTTAAAGGATTTTTAACTGCCATGAGACAAGAGGTTGCTCGGGCTCACAAAGGTTGGGCTTTAGATGCAGTTATATTGCACAATGACGTTTTGAAATTGATGAAAGAAGAAGTTCGAGGGCCCCCATCGGTAAATTTGTTTCCTTTAATTTCTGTTTTTTACATATTCAAAATTTTAATATAATTAAATGTCATTTACAGGAAGGAGTTTACGTCTATGGTTTATTTATAGAAGGCTCAGGTTGGGATAAAAGAAATGCTAAATTAACCGAATCCGCTCCCAAAGTTTTGTTTGTTCTCATGCCCGTAGTTCACATTTATGCAATTAACACGAATGAAATAAAAAAAGATCCTAAAATTGGATTATATCAGGTTTATTATTTTTTCCCCTTTTTTTTTAAAATTTCATTCCTTTTTTGCAAATGACTTCCAATGGAAAATTCATCAATGATTTCTTTTTGTTCGATTACAGTGTCCAGTTTATAAAAAGTTAAATAGAACTGATTTAACATTTATAACACCATTATGGTTAAATACGAGCAAACCTCCAGAACATTGGATTCTAAGAGGAGTCGCACTCCTTTGTGACGTCAAATGAAAGTGTTTTGTTTTTTTTAAATGTCTAAAATGGGTTTCTTGTTTTAATCAATGTTTCATAGTAAAAATTAAGTAAACCACTTTTTAAAAAAAATTTAATTTTCAATTTTATCAATACCTAAAAAAAACCCAACAATTCATCCAATTAAAAATTTAATAATTGTTTAATTGAAAAAATTTTTTTATAAAAAAGAACGACTTAATACTTAAAACGATAAAAAAATAATTCATAAATGGGGCTATGAAAAATTTCAAATGTATTAATAATTTGCAATTCCAATTTAAAATGATGCTTGCGATTTTAATTTTAATGATTAATTAAGTTGTTTTTAAATTTTTATGGGTATGAAAATTATTTTTCTTATTAAATTTGTTAAAATTTTAAATTTTTGGACATAAAACATAAAAAATAAATTATATTCACTTACCTTGATTTTGACTTTGGGCTTGTAATTCCATTAATCTATCATTTGACCAACCAGGTAGTTTATCGTAGTTTTTCGATAATTTAGCTCCGCTAAAATCTAATCCAGGATTCTGTGAATAAAAAAAAAAAACAAAGGCAGGTTAATACATGTTTAACTAAAAATTCAAGTTTTAATTAATAAATATTTAAAACATTGAAAAATTATCAACTTACCTCAATTTGAAATCTTTCCAGATCTAAATTTTTTCTGGTTTCGTGAAGAGTTAAGGGATCCGGTTTATATTGTCCATTAGCTAATAAAGATTCCCACATATCATCTTTGACACAATGATCTGCTTTAGCTAGCAAAATACACAAATTTCCTTCTTCTATGGTCCAAATTAGTTCATCAGCATATACAGGTCTGGGTAGTTCTCCCTAAAAAGACAATAATTAAAAGTTATTTCAATAAATATATAATTGTTTGAACAATTATGATGTTGTTATTCAAAAATGAGTAAATTATTAAAATTTAGTAAAGTAAAATAAAATGAAAATATTTACATAGGAATACATTTGAATATTTAATTTGGAAGTAATATTTGAATAAAAGTTTAAATTCATTACATAAATTATAATTATTTTAAACAAATTCTTAAAAATTACCTCAAAAATTACATTTCCTTTAACAGTACAACTTATAAATTTTGGATTCACTTTGACTTTTATATCTTTGGCTGAAGTATTGGAGGGAATATTAACTTCTATATGAACTTCTGACACTGTTTGCCACCAAAATCCCCAATCAGTTTTAAATTTGCTAACACGTCGTTTTTCGTCAAAAAAACTCAAATTCGATTTTGACATTTTGTATAACAAAATTTATTAACAATTTTTTACGTTCATCTTATTAAATACTCCCGATGATAAAAAACCGATTTACATTCTACCAAATATTTAAAGTCACAAAAATTAATATTAAATATAAATAATTAGATTTTAATAGAAATAAATAAATGATTCAAAAATTTTATATTTAAATTTATCGTTTATTTTGAATTTGAATAAGTTGTAAGTTACTTAAAATAGCCATAGACATAAAAATAAAAAATCAAAATTTTTTTTACTGGAATAAATTGTTTCTTTTTAAATTATTATAATTTAAATAAATAAAAATACTAAAATACTTTTTAAAATCGCTAAAAATTAATAGAATTGATTAACCTTAAAATTTTTTATAAGACCTTAAATTAATATCAATAATTAAGTTTTAGTCTGTGGTACGTTAAATTGTGTGTCCAATTTTGGGTGAACCATACATGAAAACACCTTTATCAATATACCTTTTTTTTTTTTCTTGAACATTTTAAATTTTCTTTATATTAAAGATTTTTAATGAATCGTATTTAATATGACTTACATAAAATCTTGGGAAGAATTTGAAAAAAAAGGAGAACGACTTTATCTACAAAACCCTATTAAGGTAAAAAAAAACTTCAACTTGTCACACAATGCTCCTCGCACATTTTAATTATCACTCTTTAAAATAAATAAGAATTTTTTAAATTAGTTTTTCAAAAAAGATTCGGATTAATTTTAATTTCTTAAATAATTTTCATAATTATATTAAATTTTAATTTACAGGCCAGATACAGAATGAAATACGTCCATAAAGATGGTTTACTATATTTAAAACTTACAGATGATATTCAGGTAATATTTTAATTAAATGTTTGCTATAAAAAAAAAAAAACTTACTTGTGATTATAAATATTTATAGTTATTTTAATAAAGTAAAAATTCTATATTAATTATAGTTTTAATTAAGTTATAATTTTTAAAATTGAAGTTATATGTTGAAATATGTTATTGTATTTTTATTTATTATGTTTAACGTTTTTTTTATTTTTATTTCTTATAGTGTTTGCAATACAAAACTGAGATAGTTCAAGACTTAAAAAAAATTGAAAGATTCATTACTAATTTAATGAAACATATGGCATCGAAAGAAGCGAGTTAACTAAAATTTGTTATTAATTTGCTTATATTAATTTTTAATTTGTTTTTTTTCATTTAAATAAAAATTGTTACTATATTTTATGGTATTTATTTGTTTTTTTTTTTGTCATCTTTTATTTTATATCGATTTTGGTGTTTTCATACTGAGGTATAATCTTATTTCATAAAAAGTTTCATTAATTATTTTTTTTTTTTTTACTGGTGTTAACATTGAAATCAAAAATTAATTGCTCACTTTATTAAATATTGTATTCTGTAATATAATTTGTAATAATATATTTATTTTTTAATAAGACACATATTATTAGCATATTTAACGAACATTTCATCAAATTATAATTATTTTAAAAGCCCTCAAGAATACTAATTGCAACTGTAAAGCTTTACTCATTTTTATGTAGCACAATCATTGTGAAAATAACGAATTGCTAATGTAGTTTGTTTATTCTATGTACTGGAATTTGTTTTCATACTCTATTTGTTTTAAACATAATGAACCCGGTACAAGTAATGGCTAGTAGTAAACTTATTTTGAAAATTTATTTAAAACGATTTAGTTATTGATAAAATGAAAAAATGGGAAAAGTAAAAAAAGAAAAACCATCAAAAAATTTATTGGATAAAAAAAGTAAGATTGATGTTTCCAAAAAGAAAAAAAATGGAGAAAAAAGGAAAAACTCATTGAGTGAAGGTACCAGAAAATATGGGTATATTTCAACAAAATCAGTACTAACCATGGCAGAAGCTGCGGGTTTTTCTGGTTTACAAGAAGATGTTGCAAAAAATTTGGCGGAAGATGTAACCTACAGACTTCGCTACATTATACAAGTTTGTGTATTTTAAAATTTTTTTTCCATTAAAATTCTTACAATAATTTAAATTCAAGTAGGACGTTATTTATTTTTATTTTTCAACATTTTACTAATTGTAATATTTTTTTTTACAGCAATGTAAAAAATATATGATTCATTGTAAGCACAATAAATTAAATAGTGCTGATTTAAATGAAGTTTTAAAAATGTGTGATGTGCCATCAATATATGGTTACACTGTAAATGATCCACTTCAAAATTTTATTTATATAAAAGAAGCTGATGTTTATGTTTTAGAAGATAATCTTGTTGACTTACCAGAAATTGCACTATCTGAAATTAGGGTTCCAAAAAGTAATTCATACATTGCCACAGGTTAATTTCTTAAATCACATTATAAACTATTAATTTTCTCGTTTTAATGACATGAAATTATAATAATAATAATGGTTATTTAATAATTGAATCAGGATCATGGATGAAGTCTGGAGAAGTTAAAACATCTAATGAAGAAGTGAAAACAACAACATCAGTGGATCAAAGTAACAATGAAAATTCTAAACTGAGTGGCAAAAGTTCAACACTTGAAAGACAAAGGTCAGGAAATGAAATTGTTGGAAATGAAACTAAAATTCCTACAAACTTAATTAAGTATTATGGTATTACATGCAATACTATTTTAGGACATTCAGATTTAAAGGTATGACAGATAAAACTTGCATGGCATGGCATGATATCTACTACTGACATTCCATAAAATTTTTCGGGTCACCCTACATGATTGAAATTAATTATTTTTCACATTTAATTTAATTTTTAATGATTTCATAATAACTAACAAAAAAAGGTACAATTTGGTTTGTTGTTGATTTGAAAACTTCATAGTCATGATATAAAAATATTTTTTTCTTTAAATTACAAATTAATGCCACCCAATTTCATCTCAAATTATTTCCCCAGTCAATGTTTTTTTTTACTTTAATATTTAAATAACACTTTAATTTTGTACTTTTTTTTTTTTTACAGATAGTTTTTCAAGATCTCTCTTCAAGTTCTAGGATACTCCCAATAGTACCTTATATATTAAATTTTATAACAATTACTTTAAACAAATTAGGTAGCGAAAGGCAAATTAAAAGACTTTACAAACTGTAGAAGCATTATCTAAAAATAATTCAATTGATTTTGGTCCATATTCTGCGACGACAAGAGTTGTCAATGCAATACTTTTAATTGTGGCTTTGGATAAAAAATCATCTAAAATAAGTTATGACTTTAGTCTGAGATCATATGCTGCTAGAGTTTTAGCACTTATTTTGTGTCAGTGGTGCATAAGGGATGAACAAAAATTTTCAGTCGTTAGAAAAATGGGTAAACTATTAATCGATTTCAATGCCACTCTTAAAGTTCATTATGGTGCGTTAACTTTATTGGTGGCAATGGGACCTGAAACATTATTCGAAACTTTACACGGAATTATTAGACAATATTTAAATTATTTAGAAAGGCTGAAACTTAATTCAATTTCTAAAAACGTAATCAACGATATAAATATGTTAGATGATATTTTATTGGTAAGAATAATCAAATAAAATTTTTTTTTTTTTCTTTTTAAAAAAAAACATTTACACGATTAGTTTTTTTCCGATTCCAGAAATTTTCCCGATTCATTCCTTGTAATTTTACTTCTAGTACCCAGTCAAAAATTATAATACCTTTCGTGAGTACCCGAATCCTAATTTTTTCTTTTTAGTCTCGTCTGTTTCTTTAATTTAAATGTTGTTTTAAAAGTTTACAATATTTACATTTTAAATTTTTTTCTTTTCATTTTTAGGTTGCCGTTGCCTTAATTTATAGGAATCCAATATACAACAGTAGGAATTTACTAGATTTTAATTTTAATTTATGCGAATATTTCGGAGACACTTTATGTTGCGTATGGCCTAGTCTTTTATATAATCCTATATTATATCGGGAAAAATTATAACGATTATCGGGACCAGGGTCGATTCAAGTATCCGAAAATATGAAATACATGAATTCCAGGTATAAACCGCAAACGAAAAAATTAACCGTAGACAATGTTTTTACCATAACTAAGTTTCGAAAGAAGAAAAACACGAGAATAATTTTCAAATTTGCCGGTTCAAAACCTGTGCCTGAAGTCAATTTAAGAAGAAAAAGATTGGATAGTAGGTACTCTCAATTCATAGCAGGAAAAGAATCAGAGGGACATGTTGTTGTTGCTGGAAAAAGACCTCGATTTACTCGTACACAACCAGCCATTAACGCCATGTTACCAGTAGGTTATATTTTTTCAATTTTGTAATAAAATGAAATTATCGATTCGGTTAATTATTTACTAAATACTGTAAAATGAATTTCAAATTTAAAAAAAAAAAAAAAAGAAATTTTACATATATTTTAAAAGCTTATTAAATGTTAAATAATAATTAAATTAAACTTAATAAACGTTTTCAAAAGCTTTTATTGGTTTTTTTTTTTTTAAATGAACTATAAACACATCTAAAGTAAATAGTTTTTTACTTAACTTATGTACTTTCATTAAGTTCATTATTTAAAATTAGTTTTTTAAAAACTTCCTCAGAATAAAATTTATTATTATAAAAAACACAAAAAGGAAGCATTTTAATTATTGATGTGATATTATTTATCTTTAATGATTCATTCCAATCTTCCAGCTGTGGAATGTATTTTTTAATGTCATTAAAATGAGCTCCATCGATACAATTATTTAAATAATCTAACAAATTTTTTTTATAATCTTTTGATGAAATATTTAAAAAAGAATTATTTTGCTGAAAGCTAATTAAATTATAATAAATTTGTATTTTTTTAAATTAATAGTAGCATTTACCGAATAAATTTTGTTATTACAATAATACCTACATACCTATTTTCAAATTTCCTTGAGGTTAAAGAACAAGGTTTAACATACTTAAAAGAATCAAATTTGGTTGTTTTCCTATTTTTTTTCTGCTTTTCGACAAGTGAAACAATATGAGCTGATTTTTTGCTAATTACGAGTCCAACGTAATAATCGGTAGGATTCCCTGTCAACTAAATTACCATAAAATTTATTTATATTTTACTTATTAAAATTTTAAATACCTTTAATAGGATATAAGTTTACCTTTACAGTTTCTGGTATAGATTGAAAAAATTCAACTAAGTTTTTAAACTCAAAAAAAGGTATGCTAATTCCCGTATGTTTCTTAAAATCATTATTAATTTGTGAAATTTTTAAAGGAGCTTGACTTGAACTTATTATTGATCGAATTATTGTTACTACCTCTTCTTTATCCATTTATTTAAACAATACCTAAATACATAAAAAGTCATAGAGTATTTTTAACCGCCATAAAAGTAGCCTTCTTGAAAAGAGGATATTTTATGATAAAGTGATCTTTAATAAATATTGAATGCCTTATTTCAGGTTTGGAATAACGTCTGTTTAACATTATTTAATAATTAAAACCTGATTATTTTGCTATGGAACTATATTAACTTATTACTGCAGTAATAAAAAGAATATATTCATTTTGTTCTAATGCATAAAAAGTCTGGAATTTTACTTAATTTACTTAACGAAAACAACTCGTGTGTCGTTTAATTCACAGAATTTATTATTATTTAACTTTACTGTTATAAAATGGTAATAAAGTCAGTTTAAAAAAAAAAAAATTTTTATTAAATGTGTTTTATTGAGTATTTATGTTTTGATTTGGAAACCATTCCAACATGGACGATTCTGAAATCACGATATCTTCTGTTGCCTCACAACTGAAAGAGAAAAAAATACTTGCAGAGAATGGAAATCTAGAACAGTTTACCATGGTATATATTCAAATTACTTTTAAAATCTTGTTTGCTATTATAAATATGATATTAATATTTTTGTAAATTACAGAAAGCTTTAAAAATTTTGGCGGAAGCCACAAAAAGTTCAAATAAATTACCTTCAGGCAAGAGCAGAGACCTATATGAAAGTTGCCCAGCTTTTCATAGTATTATTAAAAATCAAAGTAATAAAGTTTTGTCAAAAATATCAGACTTTTTAAAGTACACTAACACAAAGGGAAACATTTTAAAACGAGATGAAGATGATAAATTTGAACTCCTTGTTGATGTCAATGATTCCTTACTAGAAAAAGTAGTAAGTACTCACTTAAATGAAAATATAAAATTTACTAATGTATTAATAGACTAGAATTTATTAAATTTTTTTTTTTTTCACATTTAAACAGGGAACAAATTTAGATAGAATAACTGGAACTTTAAAAAATGATGATTCAACCTTTCTTGTAAAAAAATCTAGTTCTGTAAATGGTTCATGGAACAAATACAAGGGTCATATTACTTCAGCTTCGACTCAATTATTAAACGATATTTTTAGTAAAACAAAGACTATGGAAAAACCTCAAATACATTTTGAAGATAAAGTGAATAATGATTTCAAAGAACCTTTTCAACCTAGAATAAAATACAAACATAATTTACTTAAACCATTAGCTGTAATTCCTCAAGAGACAGAAAATGGAGACATGTAACTAAAATACTTTTTATATTTCTATTCATATTATTATTAATGGTTTCAATGGATTTTAATAGTTGCTGATTTTTAGAGAATATTTGCATCCATATGAATTTGAATTAAACAAGTTTCAGCCATTGGAGTCTCAATTATTATCTCAACCACCGATTTCATACAAAACGTTAGAGGAAACACCTTTTCACTTAATTACAAAACCGGAAGAAATAGATCCTATGATAGAAAATTTAGAAAAATGTAAAGAAATTGCTATTGATTTAGAGGTAAATTTTATTTTAGGAAAATAATTTGTGAAAATAATAAAAAATTTATTCCTTTTCTTATTTTAATATTTTTAATTTACCATTTTTAGCATCATTCTTATAGATCGTTTCAAGGTTTCACTTGTCTTTTACAAATAAGTACAAGGGATACAGATTATGTGATTGACACTATAGCATTAAGATCCAAACTAGAAGGACTTAACAAAATTTTTACAAATCCCAACATAGTAAAGGTTTTTCACGGTGCTGATTTGGACATATTGTGGCTTCAAAGAGATTTGTCTCTTTATGTGGTTAATATGTTTGACACTCATCAAGCTGGAAAATTATTAAATTATTCAAGTTTGTCATTAGCATACCTCATGTTTCATTTTTGTAAGATAGTTGCTCAAAAGCATTTTCAAATGGCCGATTGGAGAATTAGGTGAAAAATTTACTTAATATTAATTATTTTTTGAATTTTTTTTTTAAATAAAATATAATTTGACGATTTTATGTGTTTGCAGGCCACTTCCTGACGAACTTCTTGCTTACGCTAGAGAAGATACACATTATTTACTTTATATTTATGATAATTTAAGAAATATATTAATTGAAAAAAGTAACGAACAAAAAAATTTATTACGAACCGTTATAAATGAAAGCACTAGGATTTGTTTAAAAGTAATAAAAAAAAAAAAATTATTTATTTCAACTATTTAAAAAAAAAAAAAAATTTCATAACTAAAATGAATTTATGAATTCTTGTTTTATTTTAGACTTATAAAAAACCAAATTTTGACGAAAGTGGATACATGAGTATTTACACTAGAAGCAAAAAAATATTTGACAATCGTCAAAAATATGCCTTACAACGTTTGTACGCTTGGAGGGATTCAACTGCACGAGAATTGGATGAAAGTCTAGCGTAAGTTTTGTCAAAACATTTCAAAAGTACACTTTTAAATATTCGTGGGAGAGAGAGAGAGATAGAATAGTTGATAATTTTTTTTTTTTTTTTTTCAGGTACGTTTTGCCTAATCATATGATGTTAAACATAAGTGAAGTTTTACCTAGGGAAGCACAAGGGATATTAGCATGTTGCAATCCGATTCCTTTGCCGGTCCGACAAAATTTATTAAAATTGCATCTCATAATTTTAAAAGCTCGGGAACAACCTCTCGTTAAACCCATACACGAAGAGGAAACTTTACACAGGAACACGGCCGTTGTAAACGTTTTCGACAATCCCATATACTGTCCTCACGATTTAAATCACGAAAGCGAATTTAGAGACGATTCTACCGTTCTTATAAAAAATAGTAACGATTCCGAAAAGGAAAGTTCAGGTAAATTTATTATAATTTTGATAAATTCATTAATTATATTTTACTAATCCATACATTAATTTTTTTTTTCTAGAATCTTCGTCGCAGGAAACCTTTAAGAATAAACTCACACAAAAGGCAAACATATGTTTAAAACCTATAATAAACGTTTTTGAAAAATTGATTGATCCAACGCCGAAAAAACAATTGTTGTCATTAATTGAAAAAACGGTTCATTTGAATCCGTACCTAAGGTACAAAGCAGCAAAAAAATATTCGGAATCCGAAGAAGCGAAAAATTTAAAGTTAAATATTACAAAACAGCAGGAACTGCAGGTAAATTTTAACTTTTATTTTTTGTGCAAACACAAAAACAAATATAATTGTAATTTTTCTTATTTTAAAAAAAAAGGAAATGACCGATAATAAGGAACAATTGGAAAAAAGAACTCAAGAAGATGTGATAAGCATACAAAATCCTGTTGAAAATTCAAATCAATCGACCGGTAAAAATGAAAACAATAATAAAATTCAAAAGGTAAAAAAAAAAATAAATTTGACTCCGTATTGATTCGAAATTATTTTGTTTATATAAAATTTAAATTTTTTAGGAAAGTAATAAAAAAAGATCTTCGGATGAATTTGCAAATTTGCAACCGAAAAAGAAAATTAAAAAAGAAATTGATAATGATAAAACGATGGAAAATTTATCGCAAGATGATGATGATGTTATTTTCAATAAGGAAAAAATTAGTAAATTTTTTAAAAATAAAGTGAGTTGAAAAAAAATTTTAAATTTATTTACTTATTTATTGATGATATGACGTCATTAAAATTTATGTTTTTTTTTTTTTTGTGTCCAAAATAGATGAGAAAAAAATTTAAAGGAGAAAAAGAATTCACTCCATTCAAATACGATTCAGTTGATTTTGCTAAATACAAAAGCTCAGGAGAAGGTACCGTTACAAAAAATAAAAAAGAAATTAAAAAGAAAACAATGCGAAATAAAAATAATAAACGTTTTAAAAAAAATTCTAAAATATCAGTTTGATAAAACTACACGTAATTAGTTTAATGTTTAATTCCCTGGGAAGGGGTGGGGGGGGTGGGGTGAAGAAAGAAAAAAAAATTTTTTTTTTTCAAAAATTTTAAACAGTGAATGAAGAATTTATACAAAATTGACTTTTTTTTTTGTATTCCTTGTTTTTATTTTTATTTTAGTCTATATATATATATATAAAAATAAAAAAAAAATTTGTAATAAAAATAATAAAAATGAGTAAAATTTATTTTATACCTGAATGAATAAGTTTAAATTTTAATTATTCCTTACCGTTTGATTTTTGATGAAAGAAAAAAATTAAATTTATTTATTTAAATAATTTCATTTAAATGTATTTAAAATGAATTATTTAAAAAAAAAAAATAGAAAAACACAGCAAAACACCCGACTGCACTGTATAAGTAACGGAAAATAAATGAGATCGTCTCACAAGTGGCTTCTCTTTTATAGGTGCGAATTCGTGACGTAGCGCGTAAGACACGCCCACATAATAAAAATTGTTATCGCCTAAAATTACGTGATTATGCAATTGCACATACATTTACGTTGAACAAAAATTATAGTTTTTAAACATTAGGAATTTTTTTTCCAAATATTAGCGAAAAAAACGTCATGCAATGCTAAAGTAAAAAGGTAAAGAAATAGGTACACAAACTGAACACGTGGTTAAATATTATTATTATTATTATTATTATTATTATTATTTTATTATTATTTTAATATCATTAAAAAATTAATTTTTTTATCTTTAAATAAATAAACGAAATCGAAATTATTATTATTAAAAAAAAAAAAAAAAAATAGAAAATAAAACTAAAACGACACAAAAAAGAAATTTTTAATAATTTTTATATATATATTATATACTAGGTTTATTTTTTTTTTATTAAAAAAAAAAAGTATTTAATTTTAAACAAACTTAAAACATTTAAAAATACTGACAAAAAAAATTATATTATATATATATATATATATTGAAATTTATTTAAATTTTGTTGTAAAATTTTTTATATTAGTTATTGCATAAAAATTTTTTTTTTGTAACCACAAAAGATATTTTAAAAAAAAAAAAAATTCTTTTGTAAAAATTATATTTATATATATATATAAACCAAATTTAAAAAAAAAAAAAAAAAAAATTAAAAATAAAAATACAAAAAAAAAATAATAATAATAATAATGGATTCCATATCCATTAACTAAATTATTAACTAATAATTTTTAAATTTTTTTTATACAAATGAGAATAACCCGATAAATAATATTCGGGTAATTTATTTTCTCTCTCTCTTTTATAAACAATTGTTATTGATTATTATTAATACATAATTTCAAATAAAGAAAATAATATTTTCCAGTTAAAAGTTATTGTTGTCCATTTTCCTCATTATAATTATATTAAGAGTCCATAACTCAACAATAACTTTATTTATTTATTTATTTTAATAAAAAAACAAATTTTTACATAATTTATTGAAATAATGACGAAGGGAAAAAATTTTCCAACTTAATTTTCCTCCATTAAAATATTATTTTCCAATATTTGAGACGATGATATTTGTAAAAATTTTTTTTTGTACTACAAATTAATTACAATTTTATTGTTATTATTATAATTATTATATTAATATTAATTATTATTATTATTATTATTTTCAATTAATTTACATTTAAAACCTAATTATATAATTAAATTATTTTTATATCAAATTTTTTTTTTTTTAATTACAACTTTTTTTTTTTTTTTTCTTTTTGTTTCATTCAATAATACATATACAAAATTTTTTTTTTCAACTCAATTATTATTATTATTATATTTTAAATAATAATAATAATACAAAAAAAGCACAATATATTAAAATAATGATAATAAAAATAATAATAATAATAATATTTATTATTACAATTTTACATCAAATTTTTTTTCTTTTTTTTTTTTTTCACTTTTCGTAAAATCGTGCTTTTATTATTAATAATAACACTTTAGTATAAATATATATTTATATTTATATATATATATATATAAAAAAAAGGAAATCGTGTAAAGCATACAAAATAAAATAAAATGCTTAATAATAATAATAATAATAAAACACCGGTAAAAAAATTTTTCTTTGTTTTTTGTTTTCCAAAATAAAATAAAGCCTAATAAATATTTTTTATTTTTTTTTTTTTTAATTCCTGTCAATTTTTTTCTCACGGGGAGGGAGGGAAAGGAGGGGAGGGGATGTGAAAGGGGGAGGGGAAAAAACCGGGGATCTTGAAAAATAAGAAGAAAATTTTTTAAATGAGCACCAGACGAACCGGGAAATTTATTACTCTCATTTAACTAAAAAAAAAAAAATTTTTAAATAAAAATAAAAAATAATAATAATAAAAAAAAAGAAAATTAAATAAAACAAACAATATAATAATAATAATAATGATGATAATAATAATAATAAACAAACGAATCCAATTAAATTAATTGATAATGTACCGTGATAATAATAATAATAATAATGATACAAAACATTATTTGAAAAAAATTTTTTTTTTTTTTTTTATGGCACTTTTTGACGCACCACCACCACCATGTGCGCGTGTCTGTGTCTGTCTCTTTGTGTGTTTTTACATTGAAAAATGAAAATAATAATAATAATAATAATAAATACCCGTATAAAAAAATATTATGTGTTAAATATAATAAGTACTTTCAAAATATTTTTTTTTAAATTTTAACTTTAACGGTTTGAAAATTTTATTCATGTAAATAAAAAAAAATAAAAAAAATTAACCGAAACAAGAATTTTACTTTAAAAAAGAAAAGAGAGAAAGAGAGAGAGAGAGAGATCAGAAAACGTTCGATACCTAGAAAAAGAGAAAAAAAGTAGAGAAGAAAAACTGGTGGGGCTGGACCTTAAAAAAAAAATTTTTAAGTACTCCAAGTAATAAATTTTTTTTCTTTGTCAAATGTGTGCCGGAAAATTTACATTAACCATAATTATGATAATGATGATTATGATAAGAAAAAGAAAATCTGTCATGAAATTTTTAAAACGTTTAATTCGAACAAAAAGTGGATAAAATAAAATAAAATAAAAACAAATCAGGTGTTTCTATTTTTTTTTTTTTTTTTAAATGGCACTGGGGACGCACCCCAAAATTTAAAAAAATCCTTTTTTATTGTTCCTATTGAAATAATTGATTTTATGGATAAAATTATTCAGTCTTATTTGTATGAAGATAAAAAAAAAAAAAAGTGCGAAAAAAAATTCATGTTTTCGGTCAAATGTCAACAAACAAACAAACAAACAAACGAAAAAAAAAAAAAACACCCAAAGAGAAAAACAAAAAAAAAAAAAAAAAAACAAGAAAAAGTTTGTTTTCTTCTGAAATTTTCAATTTTCAATTCACACATTTTTATCAAATTATACATATACTACATATAAATAACAGTAATAATTTCGTGATAATAATAATAATAATAATAATAATAATAATAATAATTTATAAATATAAAAAAAATAAAAATAAATTTGCCATAATTGAAAATTTTTGTACAAAATATTGTAATCGGATTCGTTTGTTTTTTTTTTTTTTAAATAAAAATAATAACATGAATAATAATAATAATGTTGATGATGACGATATTAAAACATCAATTTATATAAAACGTAACGGAATTGATGGAAAAAAAAAAAAAAGGATGAATGAATGAATCATATACATGTCACTTTTACAAGAGGAGGAAAGTGAAAAAATAAAATAAAGAAAAAAAAAAAAAAATAATAATAATAATAGTAATAAAAATAATTAAAAAAAAAAAAGAGAAAAATTAAAATAAAATAAAATAAAATTGAAAAAAAAAAATGAAAAAAAAAAAAATGAAAAACCTAATATTATTTATCTTTGAGACCTGGAACTCCGCCGTGGTCGTTAATGACGGAACTCGTCGGTTGATGAGCGTAATTTCGAATCTGATGCAACGAAATAAGATTATTTGGAAAACTCACACAATTGTTACCATTAGTCTTATTTATATCCAGGTGCAAACCTTTGTTTTGAAAACTAATCGTGTCGTATGGGAGGTACGGTCTAGCGTTGTAATTTATTTGATTTATCGGCGTAAAAGCACTATTACTTAAATTATTTTTAACGTCGTAGTTGGCTATGTCGTTGGGTATGTTCGATCTCAACAATTCCTCTTCGTAATTCTTATTTATGTCGTTGGGTTTGATCGTCGGAGAACGTTGTATCGTGTCCGCGAGAGGAGTTCTCAAATCCGGGGAATCCCTCAATTCGTTTTGCTTGTTCAAACCCGCCAAATGATGCTCTCCGAGAGCGGAGAAATGTTGTAGGTTTTGCAAATTTTCTTGCGAGATCGCCAAACGGTCGTGATTAGCAATGGCTTCGACCAATGATTCGGAATTTTTCCAATATTCCGGTTGATTTAATCTATTCAATCCGAGTCCGAGTATGGGGGAACGTTTGTCCGAACGTTCCGAATGTTTCGACATGTGTTTCGTTAAATACGTTTCTTGAGTATAACTTTTTCCGCAATAGGGACATATATGCGTCTTTAAATGTTTTGATTCCTTATGTTTTGGTATGTGGTCTAGGAGTGAACTTTCGTCAACGAAACATTTATAACATGAATTACACTTAAACGGTTTGTCCTGTTGGTGACATCTCGAATGGGATTGTAAATTACTGAGCTGACTGAACGCTTTCGAACAAGTGCTGAATTTACATCTGTAGGGTTTATCCCCCGTGTGAGTTCGAATATGCTGTTGAAGGTGAGATAATTGTGTAAATTTTCTTTGGCAGATTTCACAGCGGTATGGTTTTATTCCTAAATGTATTCGAGTATGTTGCGACAAATAACTACTGTTGGCAAAAGCTTTCGAACATTGAGTACATTTATACGGTTTTGCTTCTCGCATGTGTATTTGAGTGTGGAGTTGTAAATCCGCTTTGGATCCGAAAACCTGAAAAATAATCAATAAAAACCAATTTTATTGATGAATATTATTTTTTTTTAATAGAAAGTTTTTTTTTTTTTTTTAAAATAAACTACTGGATATCTTCGTGTGTGTGTGTGTGTGTGTGTGTGTTAGAAAGCGTAGTAAATTTTAAAAAAAGAAAAAAATATTTATTTCAACTTGGTTGAAACTTATTTCCTATTCCATTAAGCTATTTTTAGATCAAATAAAAAAAAAAATTCTTAATTTTAAAAAAAAAATCCCAAACTCAGAATTAATTATTTTTCTTTTTCTTATTTTTTATACTTAAACGATTATTGTATTTAATATTTGTAATAAAAAAAAATCCACCTGGTTTTACATTAATCGACATCCATATTGTTTTTTTTTTTGCCACATAATTACAATGATTTTTTAATGTCTCATGTTTAAATGTGATGTCTCTTAATTTAATAATTATAATTTATAATAAGTTTTTACTGGCCAGAAAAAAAAAAAAAAAAAAAAAGAAAAATTCGTTTGGGGTAATGATCTTGGAGTGGAAATTACAAAAACCAAGACATTTTTTTTTTGTGTGCCTTTTAAATTAATGAATCATTTTGTATATGTTATATAATTAATTTAAATTACTCAGATACGACTAGAAAAATAATAATAATAGTAATAATAATAATAATAAAGAATTTTTTTCCTTTTTTTTTTTTTTGCTGGTATAAATTTAAGTCAATTTTTTAATTCATCTTTTTTTTTTTTTACCCCTAATTACAAATATATTTTTGTATTAAGTTCAGGTAGTCACGCAAATATTAAATAATGTACATATGTGTGTATGTTTATAAAACGTGTAAGTTTCATTTAAATGAAATTAAACGTGATGAGATGATGTCAGGTTTCTTTTAATTTTGTACCTTTAGAGTTTTTAAATATGAAACGAGAATCTCATAGAGAAAAATTTTTCACAATTTCGATAAGTAAATAAGAACGCCCTAAAAACATGTCGGATTCATGTGTTGTTCAAAAATTCATTTTAGGTTATTTTTACTCGTTTGTCGAGTAATTTAGACTAACGTTCGAGTGAAGAGTACAAATATTTCAATTTATTTCAAGTGTGAAGTAAAAAACAAAACTAAAAACAATAAGAAAAGCATAATGTGAATTTCTCAAAGTAATCCATTAATAAAACATTAGCAGTAAAAAAAATTTTAGATTTGAGAATACGAATAAAAAAACAAACCAACATGATTGATGGTTGTTGCACTGTGTCGCCGACTATCGGTAAAAATTGTAAACGTTTTTGTTTAAAAAAACAACCAATAGATGTCGGTACTAACTTTCATTCTCCATTTTTTTTTTTTTTTTTTTTTTTTACACAAAGGAAATTGAATTTTGTTAATTTTGGCTTGCTAATGTCGAAACGCAATCGAAATATACAATTTTAAAACTCCGGCGGAAGCATTCGAAAGTTAAAGGGCATTCATCAATAATAATAATAATAATAATCAAAAAATTATTAAATAATAATAATAATAACAGAAACGAAACGTAATTGGGAGAAATGAGAGAGAGAGAGAGAGAGAAAGTGAGACCTCAAAATCTACCAAATATTTGTTACACAAAAATGGTTTTAAAATATACACTCTTTCTCTCTCTCTCTCTCTCTCTCTTTACACAAACGCATTAATTATTATCCTGATTTCTAATTAAATAAAAATAAGATTAAAAATAAAAATAAAAAACTCAACCAAATCGCTTAAATTCCAACAGAAATGTTCGTGACACGCATCTAATATTTATCGCAAGAGAGATCACCGACCCTTGATCATAACTTCCGCCATTTTGGGAAACATTTTAAACTTAATTTCATTTTTTTTTTTTTTATAACAGTATTTATTTTCATTATATATAAAAAAAAAAAAAAAAACGTATATTTATAAAGGAAGAAAAATAATAATAATATTATTAATGATAACAATAATAAACACATGACAAATTTGTATATATATAAAAAATGAAATAAATAAATAAAGAAAAGAAATGAAATGAAATGAAGAAAAAAAAAAAAAAATGTCAGATTTTTTTTTTAAACGTGGGTCTACGGGTCTAAAATTATAATATTTAGCCTTCATCGGCGTAAAAGTAGATGGTATTTAAGTCGTTGTTGCATGATTTAATTATTAAGATTTGACTGAGTTGAGGTTCAAGGCAGAAAAATATAATTTAAGGTTCCTTCAAGGTGAGCAACACACACACAAAAGCAGGCTGTGGGTATTTTGTAGCTCTCAGGTATCTGCTTTTTTTTTTTTTTTTCTTTTAAATAATCGATCACATCACACTTTATAAGTTGATTATATGTATACATATATATATATTTATCTCTCTCTCTCTTTCTCTCTTTTGTTTCTTTTAAAACGGTCAAACTTATTAAAATAAAATATATTTAAAAATTTGGTAATATAGTAAGTAGCAAAGAGAATCAAATTTAAAATATTTTCAAATCAATCTCTCTCTCTCTCTCTCTCTCTTTCTTTCAAATTCTATTTATCTCTCTCCCTCTCTCTCTCTAACTATATACATATCTCTGTTTAGAAAAATTAAATAAGACTGGATTAAGATTAAATTTAAATATATATAAATTACTACTACTTGACTCAATTAAAAAATGGAAACTTGAATCTACTAAATGTGTTTTTCGAACAGATCAAAAAAAAAAAAAAAAAAATGCAACCTTCAGCTAATTTTTAACGTTTCATCAATGCATCGAGTAAAAAAAAAAAAAAAAAATTGCCTAAACGACTATTTTTAAAACAAATAATAATAATAATAATTTGAACGAAATATCTATGAATCTTAATTTTATATTTGTTAACAAAACAAAACGAAAAACTCATTTTCAGCACCATTTCTATTATATTTTTTTAATCTATTTGAACGCTCTCTCTTAAAAAAAGATTTAATATATATATAGATAGATTTAAATAAATAATAATTGAAATATTAACTAATGATGAAAACAAAAACATTGTTTGATGATGACCACCATTACATTTTCATAACCTTAACAAACGCACGTACACGCACACACAAACAACAAATGTACATTCAACAACAAACAAATTATTTAAAAAAGTTTATTTTTTAAATACGTTAATCAATAATAATAATAATAATAAGAAATATTTGATTAATAAATCAATGTTAGTTATAAAGAAATTATCAACCGAAATTATTATTATTTTAAATAATGATGATGATGATGATAATATACTCTCTTTTGATGGAGAAAAAAAAAATGAATTCAATTGGCAAAAGTAAATTAAAATGAATAAGAAAAGGCCATGGAGGAAACATGATTTATAGATTATTTAAAAAAAGTTAGTTTTTAGTTAGTTTACTTTTAAATAATCTATAAATCATGTTCATCCATGGTCTTTTCTTAATCATTTTAGTTTACTTTTGCCAATTGAATTCATTTTTTAAATTTAAATTTAAATTTCATTTTAATTCTTATACAACAACAACAACAACAAGTTAAAAACTTAAGTGATCACTTTGAATGCAGAATACCTTTAGGCAAAACATGCGTACCTCTCTCTCTCTCTCTCTCTCTCTCTCTCTCTCTCTTTTTTTTTTTTTTTTATAAGAAAAAAGCAAACATAATAATTATTTTAATCATCCAACGACAAAAAAAAAAATTAAAAGTTGACAAGAGTAAAGATTATGTAAAAAAAAATTTATATATATATATATATATATATATATATATATATATATATATATCAATAATAATAATAATAATAAAATAAAGTTTTTTTTTTCCAATCATAATTTTTCAAATTTTATATGATCATCATCATCATCATCATCATCATCACATATTATTATTAATTTCATTTCATTTCATTATTATTATTATTAGTAATAATTTTTTCTTTTTTTAAATTCTCAACCTTGCATGCATTTTATTAATTTAAATTTTAAAAATGATGATAATAATGCTGATGATTATGAATCAATACGAATAACGATTGATTTTAATAAATAATAATAATAATAATAATAATGATGATGATGATGATGATGATAACAGAAGAAAAAAAAAACCATATGATGTGCATGAATAACCCATTTTTACATTTAATTTTTTCTTTCCACCCCCCCCCCTGTAATCTTTATGTAGTTCACACACACACACACACACACACACACACATAGACAGACAGAGAGAGAGAGAGAGAGAGTGAGAGAGGGATAGAAAAAGGCAACAAAACAAAACAATTTTTTAAATTAGAATGTAAGAAATTTTTTTTTGTGAATTAATAATTATATTTAACCAGATGTTAAATCACCTGAAGAAACAATCAATATTATCATCGTTTTTAAACACAAATTTAAAAAAAAAATTTACTATTATTATTATTATTATTATTATTAGCGAACGAATCGATATAATCGAATAATAATTGAAAATTATCGTCGTAAAAACAAAAACATTTCGATATAGAAATATGTATAAATGTGTTTTTAAAAAAAGAGTTTGTGTCAACCATTTTTTTTTTTTCATTCGTTTTAATTAACATCGTTTGGTAACCTCATCGAATACACAATTATTATTATTATTATTATTGTTTCTTTTCTTTCTTTTTTTCGCAATGAAGATGTAAACATTGTTACGAGACGAATGAAAATATTAATAAAAAAAAAAAAAATTTGGCATTTGCAACTTTTATTTTTTTTTTGTTAGCCTCCAAACAACGAAAACAATAATGTATACAAACCGGATAAAAATAAATAAATAAATAAATAAATATTTACTTCATGCGAATGATATAAAATTCGAGAAAAACATTGAAATTGTTGGTAAAAATAATTCTTCTTCTTCTTCTTCACACCTTTATTCGATTCGTTGTGTTTAACATAACACAACAACAACAACAACAACAACTCTCAACGACGACGAGATAGAAAGAAAGAAAGAAAGAAGAAATGAATTAATATTTAAAAAAAAAAAAAAAGAGAAAAGTGAAAGTTACAATATCAGAAATTAAAATTTAAAAGAGCGGGAGAAAGAGAAAAGAGTAAAAAGGGGGGGAAACATAACAAAACAAAATTTTTTAAAATTAATTTAAAGGTTAAGACGACAACAAACACAAAACAACCCCCCAAAAAAAAAAAGGTTTTGTACACCAGCCGAAAAATTAATTTCATTTCGATAATAATAATTGTTTTCATCTTTTTTCTTTTTTGTTTAATAATTGAAATTAATAGTTTTATCCCTTTAAAATCAAATAAAAATTTTACATTTAGGAAAATGCAATGAACAAACAAAACAAAACAAAAAAAAAAAAAAAAGGCGCCATTTTAATTTACACCTGTCTTAACTCGATATAAATAAAATAATTTCCTTTTTTTTTCTTCTTTCTTTTTTTTCCTTTTTTTTTTATCGAATTAAATAATAATAATAATAATGGTCGTTTTTTGTGTGTGTGTGAGATTTGTTACGGTTTTAAAAAAAAGCATTTTTTTTTTTTCAATTTTTATTGGCGCCAAAACAATTAATTAATAGTTCAATGCTTTGAGTATTTATATACATACATACATTTTTTTTTCTTTTCTTTTCAATACATAATTAAAATAAATGATTCATTTTGTTTTTATTTTGTTTGTTTTGTTTGTTTGTTTGTTTGTTTTTACACTCAAAATATGAAAAAAATCTATAAAGTTGTTGTTGTTGTTGTTGTCGTTTGTTTCGTACTAGTGTAAAAAATTTTAATAAACATAAAAACTTTTACTTAAATAAATTTTTAATACGATGCGAACCGATTTTTAATTTTCATTATTTTTATTATTATTATTATTATTATTATTATTCTTTGGAATGACTTTAAAAAAAAAATATATATATTAATTTTAAAATATAAAAAAAAAATATATAAAAATAAAAAATAATAATAATTATTAATATTATTATTTAAAATATTTACAACATTTTTTACTACACCGGTTTCGTGAAATGAAAAATAAAAAATAAAAATAAAAAATTCTGCTTTACTCTTTTTTTTTTATTTTTTTTAATGATTTTTGTTTATTATTATTATTATTTTTTTATTCTACCTGTTTTCTTCTTCTTTCTTCTTTATTGCTTATAATCTAACGAACCCCCTCCCTCCCTTTTATTTATAAAAAACTTATTATTATTAAAGTCATAATAATAAACCGATATTAACTTATATTACTCATCGAATAATTAATATTATTATTATTATGTTCTATGCATCTCTCTCTCTCTCTCTCTTCCCCTCTCATTTATCCAAAATAAATAAATATTCTTTCAAAAAAAAAAAAAAAAGCCATCAAAGTTTTATATAAACGCGTTTGAAATGAAATAAAAAATTTCACACACACACACTTTAAAATTAAAATGATGAACAAACCAAACTGGTCAAAAAAAAAAAAAATTTTTTCTTTTTTTTTTAAAAGTCAAAGGTGGACATTCTGTAATGTACCAAAAACCTGATTATATCTTTTCTGGATATTTTATACATGCGTGTGTGTGCGTGCCTGTGTGCAAGTTTATAATCATATTTATATATATATATAGATAAATCTTTCTTTTAAAAACAACTACAAATTTTTTTTTTTTTTATTTTACGAAAACTACTTTTAAAATATTTTTTTTTTTTTAATTATTGAACGGATTTCTAGTTTTTCATTTATGTTTTGCAACGACCGCGCATATATAAATATTTTTCGTTTTATGAAATTAATAAACGCGTTTGTTGTTGTTGTTGTTGTTTTCGATGAATTCATTCATTCCCGTTTGTATTTTTTTTAAAATATGAAATCAACACCGTTTTTTTACAAATTTTTTATTTTTTTTTCATTATCCAACAGTTATTTCATTATGTACGACTACTAATTACACTATTAATTAAATAAAAAACCCGCCATTTTTTTTTTTTTTTTTTAAATATATAAATCAAGTCATCGATCAAACGTATACAATTGTTAAAAAAAAAATTATTATTATTATTATCGTTATTGTTATTGAAATGAAGAGGTTACTTTTTTTTTTTTTTTCCTACAATTTGATTTTTTAAAGTGAATTAAATATATATACATATTTTATAGTAAATAATAATAATAATAATAATAATAATAATAATCATTCAAGGTTGTAAATCTTACCTAACCTATAACATGAAGAATTTAACATGATTTTCAAGTAAAAAAAAACATTCTGATAATAAAATTATTAGATAAGAAATAATATTTACGATAAAAAATGCTTGGAGAGAGAGAGAGAGAGAGAGAGAGAGAGAGAGAGAATGAAAATTTAAGAAAATATATATACACATATGTGTGTGTGCATGTGCATGATGAAATATGGCAAGACAACAACCGGTATATATATATATATATATATTTAAGAGAAACCTAAATCATCCATTTTATATATATTTTTTTAATCGAGTCGTAATAAAACTAGTTTACCCAAAAAATTTTTTTTTTTCAATTTAAAAAAATCCTGGGTACGCCACCGTCACCGCCACCGCCACCATCACCACCATTTTAAAAAAAAAAAAAAACGTGGCAGAATAAATCATGAGTCGAATCCACGTTGGCAACCGAATCAATGTTTTTTTTCTTCTTTCTTTCTTTCTTTCTTTCTTTCTTTTTCTTTTTTTTTTTTCTTTCTTTTCTTTTTCAATTAAGCACCAACAACAGCAATTAAATAACCATTTGTAATGTCGGTCGGTCGATCGGTCTGTCGGTCTCTTTTAAAAAAATTTTTTTTTTAATCGGCACAACGATATCCACACGACAACAGAGTGCGACAGTAATTTCGTATATCGATATTAAAAATTATATCATTATTATTATTAATATTATTATTCCGTAGGGGTGAAAACCAACAACTCGATTTTGAATTTTTATTTAAAAAAAAAAAAATTAAATAATGATAATGATAATTTTTTTCTGCCTTATTAAATAAAAAAAAAAAAAAATTCAGGGCGGGAACTAAAAATAGGGATCTGCAAGTCGTAAAAGAAAAAAAACAAACTCACGGTGACAATAAAATCGATACAACCAGACGATTCGAAAAAAAGAAAGAAAAGAAAGAAAAGAAAGAAAGAAAGAAAAGAAAAGCAAAATGATGATAATAATAAAAATGGATTCAAATTTTTTTATTTTTTTTTTATTTTACCTTTCTTTCAGGATCAGGCGAACTTTGGGGGTCCACAGCAGGAGATGGCGGATTGGAAGTTTCAAATTGCTTGACATCATCAGAATTCCCTATGAACTCGTGTTTGTATCCGTTCGGAATGGGGTGTCTGTTAGATGTTAATTTGGCAACATCGTAACTACTATGGCCGTTTGAAAGCCTGAGCTTTAAACTGTGTTCGATACTACTACTATCCCGGAGATGATCGTCTTCCCGAAGGAGTCCATTTTCGCGAAGGTGAAGACCGTTTTCACGTAAATGCAATCCATTTTCGCGGTGATAATCTCCCGCCTGCATTTCAGTCATTTTATACATATAATTTTTTATTTTTTTAATTTTTGCGGATTTTTTTTTCAAACAGATTGTTCTTCAAAAAAAATTAAAATTTTTTTTTAAATTTAAATTTAAATTTAAATTTAAATTTTAAATTCAAGGTTCACTATAACATTAACTTTAACTTTATATAAAACGCTTTGAGAAATCTGACAATCAATCGATCAATCAATCAATCAATCACCTCAACGAATACTATTAAAGTTTTT
>NW_002987231.1:18314-21689 GCF_000006295.1 Pediculus humanus corporis | reverse complement strand
CCAAAAAAAAAAAAAAAAAAAAAAAAAAAGAAATGATTATGCATGTGTGTGAAGAAAAAAAGCCATGGTGGAGGTTCAATATTAGATGCATGACAGTGAAGTTTTTTTTTTTTTTTTTTTTTTCCTTTCCTTTTTTTTCCCTTTTTTTCCTTTTTTTTTTTTTTTGTTTGTCGGGAAGAAATCCATGAATGGGACCCAAATCAATGAAGAGGAAAAAAAAAAAAAAAAAAAAAAAAAAATGGGTTAACGCAAGCGCAAAACAAACAACAAACAACGATCGCCCTCTACACACAAAAAAAAAAAAAAAGTGTGCGTTTATAGTTTGAAATGTCGCAAGAAATATTTATAGAGAGGTAAGTTTTTATAGCTATTATTTAAATTATTTATTTATTTATAACAAATAGAAATTGATTGTTTAAAACTAATTTTTTTAAAATAAAAAAAAAATATTAAAAAAAAAACCGCGAATAGGGCAAAAATAGAGCAACGAAGCACGTATTTATTTACTAAATCATTTAAAACAAATAATAATAATTTATTAACGACAACATTAATTAATAACAAATCAAATTTAAATTTAAAATTTTTTCATGTTTAGGCTTTAAATAAATAAATAATAATAATGATAGGAAAAGGTTAAACTATCTTTTGCCTTATCATATAGAACGTTGAACCCCTAATTTTGCTTATGCCAAATTTCTGACGTTTAATCGGATAATCGAATGCAACAATTATTAAAAAAAATAAATAAATAAATTCGATCAATCGATAGTTGTACGACGAGACGTATCGAAAGTAATAATTATTTTTTTATTTATTTATTTATCACTCGGTAAAAAGAAAAAAAAAAAAATTCGCGCCATAACTTTAACGTAAAAATTTAATTCATCATCGATTTCTATGCTGTCACGACGTGGTTGTAGTGAAAAACAGACAACAAAAAACGTTTTTTTTTTTTTTTTTTTTTTTTGACAAAACCCAATTTATACTCCATTAATTTTTTTTTTCATAAGAATTAAACAATTTAAAAACATTTTTATCAATTTTGTAAATCGCACGAACACAACATCACACCGTCAACACACGCGCACACACACACACACACACACACAGTGGTTCTTTTGTTTTGAAAAAGAAAAAATCTATGGTTTTTAAATTTCAGAGGGAAACCAAAGATGTTTGTTTTTTTTGTGGGGGGAGGGGAGGAGGGAGGAGGAGGGTTTCGAACCCCAAATCATTCGTCAAAGATACTACTCTTTTGTAATTTATAAAAGTAATCTTCCTGTCATCAACTAAAAAAAAAAAAAAAACTTTGGTATCTAAACTACACCAGTACCTAAAAAACAAAAAATACATTTAACCAATAATGAAATGCGAAAAAGATACCATTTTTTGATTTCAAACTAATATAAAATGTGTGTGTGTGTGAGAGAGAGAGAGAGAGAGATAGAGACAGAGAGAAAACTGGAATAGATTTTTTTATGCTTTTAATTTTTGGAGAAGGAGAGAAGAACGAAGACAAAAATTTTTGTGCGTATGCCATAAACAGAGAGCAAGAGAGAGAGAGAGAGAGAGAGAGAGAGAGATATATAAAAAAAAAAATTTTTTTAACAACAAAGATAGATGTATATGGATGAATACGTATTGAAATGAAACGAGGGAAAGAGAAAGATAAAATAACTTAACTTGTTTAAGAATTTGCTACTTCGGGGATTAGCGAAAGAAACCTTGGAGCTGTAATTTGGTACACGTTCGAACCTAATGCGCGGAAATGGAGTACAACAACGCTAATACCTGACCTTGTCTTTGGAGTTGATTTAAAAACCTTCAAACCACTCAACTCGTTTTTCAATATATAAATGTATGTGTGTGTGTGTGTGTGTGCGTGTGAGTGTATGTATGCATGCATGAACCAAAGATGAGGTATACTTAAAACCACACACACACGCACACATACACCATTAGAAAATATGAAAAATAATCAAGCTAATAAAACTATTTGTTTTTTTAAAAACGTTCACTTCTTCTTCTTCTCCTAATTCTTCTTCCACTTTTTTAATATTAAAGACAATTCAATTTATTTAAGCTTAATTTATCATAACTAAACCTTAAAAAATAAATAAATTAAACTAATGCATCATACAAAAAAAAAACAGTAATAATGATGATGATGATGATAACAGTAATAAAACATACTCTCTAACACGTTTTGATTAAAAAAAAAAAAACCTGAAAAATTTTTCAATTTGACCCAGCCCTGACGCTTAACAGAAAAAAAAAAAAAAAAGAATTCATCCTATACCTGAATTGAAAAAAAAAAAAATTGTTTGCTACCGGTTTTGGCATCATTAAACGTAAAAAAAAATTTTTTTTTCTTTTTCCATGACATTGCATCAAACGTTAATCCATCAAGGGGGCAGTAAAACAAAAAAAAAAGGGGATGAAAATGATGATTTTACCAGAATGCGGTCGATAAATGCGGGGGGGGGATGATAAAAATGAAAAACTAAAATTCACTAATTAAATATTTAATAATAATAATAATAATAAAAGAAAAAGAAAAAAATCCCGGTTGTAAATGATAAATTAATTCGGGAAAAATTCCAAATAAAAACACATCCGACAGGAAAGAGAGAGAGAAAGAGAGGGTTGAGGGATGGAGAGAGGGAGAGAAAGAGAGAGATAGAAAAGGGAGAGAGAAAAAAAAAAAGGAAACCAAAATCAGCAACTACAACAACAACCAAAACACAGAGAAAAAAAAAAATCTGACGACACGATAAGGGAGGAGGGGGGGGAGTGAAGGGAGGGAATATTAACTCAAATTAAAAATTTTTTTTTTTTTGACACAAACAACAAACAACAAACTATACAAAAAAAAAAAAAAAACGTGTCAGAAAGGAAAGAAGAAATCGAAACACAAGAAATTAATTTCAAACATGAGTCTCTCTCTCTCTCTCTCTCTCTCACTCTTTGTACTAAAAAGGTCCAAGTACATTTCATGGGCGTGCAAACCAACAACAACAACAACAACATTCACAAGGTCTGCGAAAGGCTTATAGACAATTTTACGTCCTTGACCTCTCGTGTCATTTGATTTTCAAAATCCTGAATTCTTTTTTCTTATTATTATTATTATAATAATACCGTCGTTTATCCGTCGACAATGAACTTGTCCAAAAGAAAAAAACTAAACACAAAAAAAAAAGAGAGAGAAGGTAAAAATGCACGACCGACATGACGAAAACGTAACAAAAAAAAAAAAAAAGTCAAAATGAATAATATAAAACGTATATATATAAACGACAGCAACAGAAACAACAGCAAACAATTTCAATTTCTAATTTTTAAAACGAAAATGGATATAAAAAAAAAAAA
>NW_002987231.1:13192-18036 GCF_000006295.1 Pediculus humanus corporis | reverse complement strand
AATAAATGCTTCGTAAGTCATGAAACACAGTTATAAAAAAAAAAAAAAAAGCAACGTTTAAATATTTCAAGGAACCATTAAACAAAAAAAAAAAAAAAAACTAATAATAAATAAATAAATAAATAAACAATGAAAAAAAAAAAAAAAAGAAAAAAAAATTCACCTTTAGGGGGGCAGGGTGAATTGGCCAAAAAAAAAAAAAAAAAAAAATTTTTATCCGAAATTAAACAACTACATGAAGAAAACCGTAAAATGTTTAATCCAATAACCATTCAAATGTTTTTTTTTTTTTTTTTTTTTTTCAGTTTTTTGTCATTTAGAAGAGTGTGGGTGTGTGTGTGTATGCGTGTGTGTGTTTGTGTGTGTGATCAAAAACAACAAAAAAAAAAAAAAAAATGCAAAAAAAGAAAACACCAAAAAAAAAAAATCCCGGGGTTCCCTTTCCAATTTACAAAAACTAACTTTTTTATTCCTGCGCTCTAAACTCCCGCCAAAAAAAAAAAAAAAAAAAAAAAAAAAAAAAGAGAGAGAGAGAGAAAAAAAAGAGAAAGAAAGAAAAAAAAAAACCAAACGAAAAAAATCAAACATTTTTTTCTACGTACATTTATTCGAGTCCGATTAAAAAAAATTATTTTTTCATTTTACCCATAAGCAAAACATGTTTAATTTTTTTTCATGTTACGATTTCAGAGTCCTAAGGAAAATGTACGGTTTGTAAAAAACGATCGTAAGAAGAAGTGGTTTGACCATGTTTAACATACGAACCGCTCTCATTTCAACACGATAAATTTTTTTTATATTGAGGCTAAATTGTAAAAGGTGAACGCGACCCATGTTTAGCATACGCGTAATAAAAACAAAAAAACAAAAGATCCCAGTTATTGTGTGAGTATTGTAAAAAAACTTGAGTAATTACGTTTCGCAGTATGAGAATGAGTCATTTTACGTTAAAACGATTGGGTTCCAATCAAAACCTATTATATCCGTCATTCAATATTTTTTTATGCTTAAAAAAAAAAAAAAAAAAAAAAAAAAAAAACGTAAAAAAAAATTTTTTTTTTTGGTAATTTTTTGTTCGACTTGAATTTATAAAAAAAAAAAAAAATTATATAAAAAAAATGTCTAGTGAAAGGCATTTTTTTTTAATACAAACCTAATACTTACCCCTGCTACTACACTTTTTTTTTTTTTTTTTTTTTTTATATATAAATTTCGGAAAAAGTGAAAAGAAAGAAAATTTTTTTTTTTTTTTTCATTTAAATGTCTTCCGCATTCTCGATTATTCGCAATAATGAAAAAAAGAAAATTTATTCAACAGTTTGCATTTTTTTTTAAAACAACATCCAGAATAAAAATAATAATAATAATAATAATAAATTAATTTTTGGAATTTTATTTATTCCTAACGTCCTTGTACTTCTTCTCTCCATCATAATACCAACATCCAAAAAATAAATTCACCGCATTAAACCATTTACAAAAGTAAAAGTAAAAGGAAATTTTTTTTTCTTTTTCGTTCATCAAAATATTATTTGCAAGAGAGAGAGAAAAAAAAATTCAAAATGGAATCGAAAAAAAAAAAAAAATTATATAAAATAAACATTTCTCCGTTTAAAAAAAAAAAAAAGAGGGTTCTTTTTTTTTTTTTTTTAAAGGGGGGTTAAAATGGTTTTTTTTTCAAGGAGACCCATAAGATGTATAAGGCTAGCTAGCTAGAAAGAAGTAATAAAAAGAAAGATGGTAGGAAGAAGAAGATGAAGAAGAAGAAGAAGAAGAAAAATAATAATAATAATAATAATAAGGCGTCATTCTCATACAAAATAAGTTGGTTTGACTCATGTAAACTTTTTTTAGTAGAACCAGATGCTACTTAATTTTGTTCTTCTCCCCCCTCACAAAAAAAAAAAAAAAATCAACTTGATCGTCTTCTTACTAAGATGCAAAGAGATCCCTTAGAGCTACTAACTTTTTTACCAAAAAAAAAAATTTAAAAAAAAAAAAAATAGGAAAAAATATATAACAGAATGTACTAGCATTTTAAAAAACATTTCCTTTTTTTTTTCTCTCTTTCGTAGCGAGCGCATGGCAGGCGCATTAATACAGATTTTTTAGTCAAATTATTATTATTATTATTATTATTTTCTTTCTTTTTTCTCAAACTCCTGTTCGAGTGAATGCACTTTGCCTATCAATCAACTAAAAATTTTAAATTTTCAATTTATTATTAATCTTTAACGTATTTTTTTTTTTTTTTTGCTTAATTGAATCGATACCTGAACTCCTTTTTTATACCGCAAACTTAAATTTCATTTCGGTTTAAACAAAACAAAAAAAAATCAATTTATTTATTTATATGTTTCCCCCCACCCCCACCCACCCCACCTACCTAAAATTAATCTATTATTATTATCACAACTTGATTCAATTATTGAAATTTCCCATTGAAATCCTCCTTTCTCTCTCTCTCTCTCTCTCTCCCAAACAAACAAATCTTTACTTATTAATTAAAAAAAATTTATTTATTTTTATATTATATGAACCTGATAATAATAATAATAATAATAATAAATATGAAATTATATATGTAAAGGAAGAAGAAAAAAGAGGATGAATTTTTTTTTTATAACGGTCATTCCTTTACTGACAATAAAAACAATACAAAAAAAAAAAAATTATGGTAATCGTCTTTTTAAAAATTATATATATATATAAGGGTGATTTTTATTTCATCCCCTAAGTTTCTTTTTAAATATTGACCCTTGTTTTCGGTTAATATATTATTATTATTATTATGAATAATAGTTAATGGTTGAAAAGAAGAGAAGAAGAAAAACTTTTGCATACGATTATGATTTAAAATAATTATTTTTAAAAATTTTTAATTAAACAAAATTTAAAAAAAAAAATAAATAAATAAATTTATTAAACTTATTTTTTCTCGTTTAATAATTTATTAATTATGTATACATAAATAAAATTTAAATTAAACGATTTTAAAAAATTATCGGTACCAACGAATGTAGGTACAATCGAATGGGTTTCCTTCTCCTTCAAATTATTTATTTATAATTATTAATTTATTTAAAAAATTATATAAATATATATAATGTAAATATTATTTTAGAATATTATATTTTTATATTAATATATTAAATTTTATATTATTTTTTTTTTCTAAAATAAAAAAAAAACAAAAAACCAGGTGTTAAACTTATTAATTATTAACCCTTCAGTAGTATCCCTTTTATATCAAATTTCAATTTTTTTTTTTTTTTAATTAAAGTCTTTTAAATAAAATTTAATTTATATTTGTGTACCTTAAAACATACCTTATTAATCAATAATAATCATTTCATCGATTGAAATTTTTTTTTGGTACAAATACGATACAAATCCGGTAAAAATTTACACCGAAACCGAAAAGAAAAAACCTTTTTTTTTACCATGCGTCGTAAATAATCCTTTTTATTATTATTATGTTTTTTTTTGGGGGGGAGAGAGGGGGGTTTCACAATTTTATTATCGATATCTTCACAACATTATTTTTCATTTTCTCTTTTTTTTTCGGGGTTGGGGGTGTGGGGAGGGAAAAAGTAGAAAGATCAAAAACAATAAATATTACTATTAAATGATAAAAGTTTTTTAGGTTGGCATACCTGCTACATGTAATCCTTATTGTTTTTAACCCCTCATCATCATCTACATGATGATAATAAACCGTAAATAAATAAATAAATTTTTATTTTACCTATATTCAAACTTTTTAAAAAAAAATAATCTATGGAGTCAAGGGCAACAAGTTTTCCTTTTGTATATCAACAACAGCATCTCTTTTCTCTTTTTTTTTCATTATTATTATTATTAATTAATTTTTAAAAAAATTTAATTTGTATACTACATAGATCCAGTAATTGTTTTAATAATTATTAATAGTTTATTTATTAACGATGAGAAAAAAATCATGCAATAAATAATTAATAATTTCATACATAAAAAAAAAATTTTTGTTTACCTGAGGGCACATTTTACAATTGTATTTTCTTCCTCCTCCTCCTCCTCCTGTGGATGTGTTACCATGTGTGCTACCATTTTTTGTCGCATTTATAGGTTGAGGTACAATTAGCATCGAACCTTGATTAATTGTCGGACTACTACCTGAATTTGAACTCGAATTAGATCTAACGTTTCCATCCGATTGATAATTTGTTATCGATTCATCGACAACCCCTAAAAAAAATTACACATATTTTTTTTACACCCTTTAACTTTTCCCCATTCACCCACCATCACCTCCCCTCTCCCTCACCCCCAAAAAAAACGTATTCGTTTTAAATAAATCAGCGAATTTAACAAATTTTAAAAATTACATCAATTTTGAAAAATGTAGAAATTTTTTTTTTCTCCAAATATTTTTTTACCTGGAATTACTTCACTGGAATGACTCACATAATAATTTAAATTAATATGTTAATAAAATATTTCACAACTTGTTACTATAAAGTTGTTCGTATTATTGAAAGCAGTTTTATTTATTTATTTATTTAATATTTATTTTTTTTTTTTTAATAAATTTATTTTTAAAAAAATTTAACACGTTTTGGAAAAAAATTTTTTTATAAAAATAATAAAATAAATGTCGTCGTCGTCATTATTATTATTATTAATACGCGAATGAAATTTTAATTAAAAAATAATATTAATAATAATAATAATAATAATAGTAATAATATAACAAAATTAATATATCGATTACAAAAAAAAAATAAGTAAATTATATATATTTAATAAAAAGAGAAAAAAAAGTAAATAAACATTAAGAGAAGTATTGGTAGCAAATTTTTTTT
>NW_002987231.1:10477-13084 GCF_000006295.1 Pediculus humanus corporis | reverse complement strand
CAAACAATTTTTTTTTTTTTTATACATAATCCATACTTTAAATAAATTATTTATTTATTTAAATCACGTGATACATAACTGTTAATTCTATTTTTAAAAAAATTATTATTTTTAAACCGTGTGGAAAACCAAAATGTGAAAAAAATATACGTCATAAAATATTAAATTAGTTTTAATAATAATAATAATTTTCTATGAATTTTACTACCACAAAATTTAAAAATGGTTGGTCATCCGTCACTTACATCTGTTGGTAGTACTTCCCCCCCCCCGCTCCCCCGAAAGATTTATTTCCAAAATATTATTCCACACATTTAAAAAAAAAAAAAAATATAATAAAATAAAAAAAAATAAAAAAAATTGTTTTAGAAGTTTTGTCAGTAATTAATTTAGTAGGAAATGTGCGGATGTTATATGGTTTGTCACTTTGTCACCATCTTTTTTTTTTTTTTATTAAAAATATGACTTGGTTGTTTGTTGTTGTAAAACAAACAAACAAACAAAAAAATCTAATAATAATTTAAAATAAAATCCACATTGATTATATAAATGTAAAAAAAAATTTTACCTCAACAAACGAGTAAAAAAAATTCACCCAAATATTTTTTTTTCTGTTTGTTATTGTTGTTGTTGTGGTTGTTGTAAGAATAAATAAAAAAAAACACTAAAAAAAAAAAGTAAAAATTACAAATGACTACGCCAATGATTTTAATATAAAAGTTTTAGAATTGTGGATTAGCAAGGTCAATTTTTTAAAGTCAAAAGTACTGGAAATTCGCCCGGAGAACTTAACGTATTTGCTTTGAAGGAGAAAAAACGAAAACGAATTTAACTAATTCATTTCTGGAATTATTATTATTATTATTATTATTATTATTATTATTATTATTATTATTATTATTATTATTATTATTTATTTTACAGGTTGAGCAAAGCAAAGCAAAAAAAAAAAAATCACAATTTCAACTTTTTTTTTTTTCTTTTAATATAATTTTTTTTTTTTTAAATATTTAAAATATTTATAAACGACATTTTTAAATATTATTATTATTATTATTATTATTATTATTATTATTATTATTATTATTATTATTATTAATTATTTAATTGGAAAGTTTTTAATTTTTCACGTTTTGAATTGTCATTCATTTTTGAATTGTCAATGAGATTTAAAAATTAAATCAAAACCTTTTTGTTTGTTTTGTTTTTGTTTTTCTTGTGGTAGGTTTTCAGTTTTGATCGTTAATTAATTTTCTTTTTTTAACCCTAAAATACCAAAAAGGAAAAAGTTTTTCCACACATTTAATGACTTATTATTATTATTATTATTGGGTAACAGTACGTGTATGTGGATGTGGATGGACCATGTGTCTGTTGATGGGATGAACTTCAAGGTTGTCTGAGGGATCAAACAAATTATTCAAGGTCATTTTAAATAAATTAATTTTTTTCCTTTTTTAACCTTTTCGTTTTTTTTTTAATACTATCGCATTATTTCAACCCTTTTTCACAAGATAAGTGATTTTTTTTTGTGTGTGTGTGTTTAAAAGACTTATAAGATTTTTAAGATTTTTTATTTGTGGTTATTTCCTTTAAAGGTTTAAATTATTATTATTCTAAACTATAGGAATTAAAATTTTATAATCGTAGCATAATTACCCTTAAATTATAATAAAAACCCTCAAATGTTATTTTTTATTAAAAAAAAAAAAAAGTGCATGAATGAATTTTTTTTTCCTATTTCCTATTCTTTTACCTCTTTTTTCCACCCTTGGTTAGATGTTTATTTAGTTTTTTATAAAAAAGAGAGAGAGAGAGAGAAAAAAAAAAGTGAATGAATTTCAGTTCAATGCCACTTAGTTTTAGTTTTTTTTTTTTTCCAATCCTAAGAGAAGTGTTATGAAATCATTAACATAAAAATATTTTTTTTACAAACTAAATTATTTATTTATTTATTTTTTTTTTTTTTGGGAAAAATATATTAAATAAAAAATAAAATAATTTTTTTCTTACCTTTTTGAGTGTTTTGTGTTATTTGTTCATTTGTTTTTGATTCGTATCCTTGTTTTGAAACTGAATTTTGCTTTGGCCAATATTCAATTTCTTTTCCATGACCGCCACATTGCTAAAAAAAAAATAATTAATGTATTATTATTTTAATAACAATAAAAAAAATATTATTAATAATAATAATAAATCAAATTTATTTAATGATATGAGAAAAAAATATAGAGAATTGGGTTTAATGAAAAATTGCCTAAGCTCATCATCATCATCGTCACCACCACTACCACCATCATCATCATCATCATCATCGTCATCTTCATATTCAAATGAAAACTCGAATTTGGCTTTTAGGGGTTCTTTTGTTCTCATTATTATTATTAGGGGTGTTTTTTTTCCCATGATGAAAAATATAAGAAAAAAAAAAAATTTTTTTTAAGCGTAAAATTTTTTTTAACAGCTTATTTACATTCATTTTATTTATTTATTTATTTAAAAAAGCAAAAAATATTTGACGAAATCATTCATTTTGTCAGAGAAATTATTAATAATAATAATAATAATTTTTTTTCTTCCCCTTTCCCTATCAAAATTTCACTTCCC
>NW_002987231.1:8572-9555 GCF_000006295.1 Pediculus humanus corporis | reverse complement strand
GTTTTTTTTTCTTTTCTTTTTATTAAGGGTTAAATAATAATAATAATAGTTACAATAGATGGTTGACATCGATCGTAAACCAAAGAAAACAGTTCATTTATGATCGATAAAATCTCACTTGACTCATCTATACATATTAATAAGAATCAATATTTTGCCAACATTATTCATTAATGAAAAGGGAACGAATATTGAAATATAAAACCTAATACTTTTTATTTATACTTGTTAACTTTTGTATAATTCATATCAAACCTCTTATTACTTATAAAAAAAATAATAGTATCGATAGTTTAGTTTTTAATGTAATTTTTTAAAATGTAAAAAAAGTATTATTTATTAAAAAAATTTTTTTTTGTTTTTTTTTTTTTTTTTTTTTTTTTTTCTAATATGGCGTTTCCAACGGTAAGAAGGTATGTGGATACGTTAGTTGCATGTATTACCTTTGCACACATTAAAAAAAAAAAAAAAAAAAAAAATCCTTCCTTACCCCCGAGCAAAAGCAAATAATATTAATTCACCTCAATGTTTTTTTGGAACAACGAACGACGCATCATAATCAAACGTTATAAGGGTTGTTGTCTCGTATGTGTCACGTAGGAACCTTAAAAGAACTAAAGGAAATGCGCTTAATTTACCTAATCTCTTATATATTATTTAAATTAAACGTTAATGTAAATTTAAACAAATGAGTTCTTAGTTTATTCCCAGAACATAGTCTACACATACACATACACATACATACACACACACACACACAAAAGGGGTGGTAAATATGTAAATTTAGTGAATGAAGATGACCTTTTGGTTTTTTGTTTGTTTTTTTTAAGGGGGTAAACTTTTTTGTCTTCTCTGGGAGGGATTGTCTTTAATGATTCTGGAAGCATTCTGAGCATAATGAGGAGATTATTGAAATTTTTTTTTTCTTCTCTCTCTCACTCTCTCCTTTTTTTTTTTTTCATTCTTCCTTTTTTTTTTTTTTT
>NW_002987231.1:6971-8247 GCF_000006295.1 Pediculus humanus corporis | reverse complement strand
TATTTTTAATTATAATTATTTTAAACCGTTTTTCCTTTTTAATTTTCGTTAATTTTAAGTAAAATTTTGTAATAAATAAAAATAATAATAATAATAATAATAATAATAATAATAATAATAATAATAATAATAAATTTTAAATGGACACATATTAAAAAAAAAAAAAATTCCCTTACGGTGGGTAAATTTTTATGTATTAAAATAAGAAACCTAATCAAACATAATTTTATTATTTAATGGTACGAAATAAAAAAAAATTAATAAATAAATCAAAAAAAGATAATTATATTATTATTATTATTATTAAAAAATTTACTTTCATTACCCATTATTTAAATAAAAAAAAAAAAAACCTTCATGAAAAAGGTTTTCCTAAAAAATTTTTATGTAGAAAAAAAATGAATTGAATTTTAGTACTTTAAGTTCACCTTTTTAAATATTTCTTAATTATTATTATTATTATTATTATTATTGTTTTTTTCCATAAATTTTCCGACGGTATCGAAAAATAATTTTTTAAAAATCCCCTTTTTTAAATTTAACGTTCAAATAAAAATTATTTATATTAATAAAATAAATTTGTATACGATTTTACATATAATCATTTACATTAATCAAATACATAATTTTTAAAATTTGTTTTAATGTTATTTATTTAATAATTTATTATTATTATTATTATTATTATTATTATTATTATTATTATTATTATTATTATTATTATTATTATTATTATTATTATTATTATTATTATTATTATTATTATTATTATTATTATTATTATTATTATTATTATTATTATTATTATTATTATTATTATTATTATTATTATTATTATTATTATTATTATTATTATTATTATTATTATTATTATTATCCACCATTAAACACGACAAGGCTACTTGTCGGAGTTTTTTTTTAAGTATTTATCCGAGGTTTCTACCCGATTCCTTAGGGACAAATACTCGAATTTCGGTGGTGCCACTTATTATAAGATAGCACCACATCAATTCTTGAAGGTCTTCCTGAGTCCGTCTTTTTCGATGGGAACGATTTGTCTCCTGAACTGGGCTCCGGTGACTAACATCTTTGGAGTGGCCAGCGTCAGAAGCAGTGAAATTCACGTTCTCGTCGAGCTGCCTCACGTCGACAGTAGAACAAGATTTTGTTTTTGGTTCTTACTTTGTCTTGTTCTCATTTTTTGCTCTTTTAAGCCAACAGCACGTGGCGTTCTCAAACGGTCACCCATCCAAGTTTGCACCACGCCGATGCTGCT
>NW_002987231.1:5701-6951 GCF_000006295.1 Pediculus humanus corporis | reverse complement strand
TTTTTTCGTTTTTTCGTTTTCTAATAATGTCTTTTTTTTTTTTTAAATGGAACAAAACATTGGTAAATCCTTAAAAAAAAAGGGAGGTTTTTTCGGGGTTGAAAAACGTTTTTTTTTTTTTTTTTGGTTGATTAAAAGAAGAAAAAAATTTTACCTTTTTTGAATGTCAAAATAAAAATTTCCAGATGTTTTTTTTTTTTTGAAAAAAAAAAATAAAAATTTCCCCTAATTTTTTTTTTAATAAAAAAAAAAAATTTAATTTATGAATTAATTTTTTTTTTTTTTTTGGGGGGTAAATTTAAAATAATTTTTTGAATAGATTATAAGAGTCGTGTCATCAACGACAGATTATTATTACTGACCATGAATTTTTTTGACTATTGTTATTATAACAGGTAAAAAAAAAAAAATTTTTTCTTAAAATTTTCTATTGAAAAAGGTTTTTTTTGAATTATATATGAATATTGTTATTTTTATAATTTATACATAAACGCCATTTTTTTTTTTTTTTTTATTATCATGATGACGTCTTTTTTTTTTAAATGACGGTTATTATTGATAGATGGCCGTTAGAAAATGTGACGGTTATTTAAATTATTATTATTATTGTTGTTGAATTTTTTTTGCAAAAAGGGGGCAAATATTTTATACGAATTGTCATATAATTAATTAATTATTTAAATTGAAGTTAAAATAATTAATTTATTTAATATTAATTAGACGATATAATTATTATCATGAATAAAATTTGGGTTACATTTTTTTTTTTTTTTTACTTTTAAACACTCATATAAATTATTCGTTAAAAAAAAAAGAAAATATTTAACAAAAAATAACACTCCAGGAGTAGAAAGTAACTGAAAAGGGTTAAAATAACCCCAAAACTTTGATTTATGGTTTTAAAGTTTTCACACAATAACAAGTGGCCACTGGAGATTCCAGGTGCAATAAAAAATTATTGCGTCAACTTTTTCCGCATTTTTTTTTTTGTTGAAAAAGTTTTCCCAATTTTATTCCCAATATTAATTTATTTAAAAAAACCTATTTTTTTGTTTGACACAAATTAATAAAAAAATTATTAAAAAAATTTAAAAAAAAAAAAACGCATAAAAAACATGATTGCTTGCCTTCATTTGATTTGAATGTTGAACGTTTCGTTTGTTATAATAAGGGTGAGGCATAAAGCGTACGTACACGCTTGCTGCGCCTCAAATAAAATCATGAATGCGTGTAATCAATGACGGAAAAAC
>NW_002987231.1:3076-5681 GCF_000006295.1 Pediculus humanus corporis | reverse complement strand
TTTTTTTTTTTTTAGTTTTCTCACACTAAAATTTTTAATGCAAAATGAATAGGGCATTTAAACCTTTTTTAGTTCCTTTTAGTTTATTAGTAATAATTAGTTATTATTATTATTTTACCTTTGTTTGAGCTGCGTAATCCAATGCTAACATACAATCATTGAATCCTGATTCGGTTTTTATTGCTGGCATAGTTGCATTACAGTACTGAGAAACAGACTGCCTATGGTACCATGGATACATTATTTTATTTTATTTATTTATTACATTATTTTTTTATTAAAAAACTATATATTAATAATACTATATAATAATAATACTAAACTATATAATACCGAACGTTTTATTTAAAATCACTTTCACTTTCACTCATATTACTTTATTAATTACTTAATTAATATATTAAAAAAAAAAAAAAACACCTTTAAATAAAAATTTTTATTAATAAACAAACACCATTAAAACTATTCGATTTTTCTGTTATAATAATAATAATAATAATAATAATAATAATAATAATAATAATAAATGTAAATTTTCAATTTGTAAGAAAAATCGTCGGTCGACGGAGGGAAAAAAATAAATAAATAAAAATAATTTTATTTAAAAAAAAAAAAAAAAAATTTATTTTTAAATTAATCTCTTATTTTTCTAAAATCACGTGGGATTTTTTTTCATACATAAATAACGGAAAAAAAGTTATGAAAACAAAAAAATAAAATTTTTTTCCTATCTATCGTTAAATAAACATTTAATTGAAAATTTACTTTTTAAAAAATCACATTTATTTGATAATAAGTCACGTGATGAAAAAATAAATGTCGATTTAATAACGATTCGCGAAACGCATAAAAATCGCGAGTAAAAAAAAAATTATTATTATTATTATTTATTTAATAAACGAAATCGTTTTTTACGTTAATGTGTATATGTATAATCAACACTAATAATAAAGGTATCACTTATTTATTTCGGTCGTAAGGAAAAAATAATAATAATAAATTTCGTAGTCATTCGATACGATTAATAATAATGATAATAACGATTTTTTTTTTTTTTTACGAATGGAAAAAAAATTTAATAATTAACCGAATAAACATAACGTGGATATAAACTGGAAAATATATTTGAAAGAATCAAATGATAATTTTAGTGAATCAAATAGTAAATATTAAAAAAAAAAAAGAAAATTTATTAAAGAAGATATTAAATAAAAGAAGAAAATTTAATGGAAAATGGTCTTCTTAGGAAGAAAGAATTATTTTTCTTCTCCGGAAACAAAAGATTTTCTGGAATACTCACGCGCCGCTTCGGTAAATTTCGGCATTTTTCGATGATTTACGGTTATTTAAAAAAAAAAAAAATTTTCCTTTTTTCCGTCAAAAATAAATAAAAAATTAATAATAATAATAATAATAATAATAATAATAATAATAATAATAATAATAATAATAATAATAATAATAATAATAATAATAATAATAATAATAATAATAATAATAATAATAATAATAATAATAATAATAATAATAATAATAAATACGTAAAAAAAAAAAAAAATTGGAAAATACATTTTGTGGTTCTCGTTCTTGTTTTTTTTATAAAATAAAATTTAATTATTCTCCATTGACGCATAATGATAATAATAATAAAAATAGTAATAATAATAATAATAATAATAATTTATTACATGGTTTTATTAAACATGTAATAAACAGTGATTGGAAAAAAAAAAGGAATTGACGTTACATAAAAATATATATTATAAACCTTGAACTTCAAATAATACCGTTAATTGAAATAATAATAATACTTATTAAATATTTATTAAAAATAAATAAATAAATGATAATTAATTTATAATTTAATTGGTTTTTTATCACCGATCGAGGGGGAGGTGGGGGGAGGAAATTATAACAATAAATTAATTATTTATTTATATTTATATTATAAGATTTCACGGACGTGTAACTTGTTTTATTTAAATTATTTTTTTTATTATTTTTATGTATTTATTTAAAATAAACTTGACCTAAAGGGGAAACCCGGTTAAACAACCATAATTAAATACATAATCCATAATTTTTTTTTTTTTAAATTAAAATACAATCATGGCAAAAAAAAATATGGAAAAACTTAAACTTTTTTTCTTTCATCCTTAAATTAATGAAATATTATTAATTATTATTAATTATCAATTGTAATATCAAATTGAAATTTAAAATAACGATAAAAATTATTTATTTAATAATAATAATAATAATAATAATAATAATAATAATAATAATTTATGTAAAGAATTAAAAATAATAAAAAAAAACTAACAATTATCACGAAAATTTATTTTTTTTAATACATGAACGATCATTTTATTAATAATTTTTTCGACTAAATTTTAAAATTTACTATTACTATTATTATTATTATTATTATTATTATTACGGAGCCTTTTTTTTTTAAATTTTCCAATTTCGGTATGCATTTTAATTTAAATTATAATAATTTTTTACATTTAATTACTATAAAAAAAAAATTATATTACGTCACTTGTTTTTCCATATTTTTTTTTCCTAAACATTTTTATTATTATTATTATTTCTTCTTTTT
>NW_002987231.1:1648-2783 GCF_000006295.1 Pediculus humanus corporis | reverse complement strand
TATAAAAACTCAACAACCTTGATGAGGATAAATAAAAACTCTTAACCTCTCTCTCTCTCCCCCCCTCCCTCTCTGTCTCCCCCTCTCTCTTTTAATTCAAAATGAGGCTTTTTATTAATACTCTTTGCTTTTTCATGTACACCAAAAAAAAAAAAATTTTTTTATCTCAGGATATCTCAGGAAGTCATTCATTATGATTTTTTTTTTTTTTGGTCATTTGTCTGCTAATCTGTACCTACAACAACCATCACTTGTTTCGTACAAACTGGAACAAGAAAAAAAAAATGATTATCCAGCAAATGGTTGTATGTAATATAACATTATTATTATTATTATTATTATTATTATATAAAATTAATTTAAAAGGAGTGGAATTAAATTTTATTTCATTCATTTTTTTTCAAAACAATAATTATTGATTAATTTTATTTATTTATTAATAAAAATAATGGAGGGAAATGTTTAAACTTTTCTGAAATTTTCACCCAAAAAAAAGAAGATGAGAAATAAAAAAAAGAGAGAGAGAGAGAGAGAGAGGAAAGGGGTGGTGATACCACCACCACCATCGAGGGTGCATAATTTTCACTTTGCTAATGGTTTTTTAATATTAACGTCATCTGTATTACATTGACAAAATATTTTTTTTTTTTTTCTCAAACCATACAACGAAAAGTTTGAAAATAATTTCAACCGCAAATTTTAAATTTTATAGATCATAATGAACCAAGGAGTGATGACGAAAGAAGGTGGGAAGGGGGAGGAGGAAAGGAAGGGAGAAAGGGGGAAAGGAAAAAAAAACGTCATAACGGAAAATAATTTTTTTTTTTTTTGGGTGAATTTTTGAATAAGTAAATTTACAACAAGGTTTTTGGTATCTCCTTAAAAATAAGGCGTACGTAAAATTTTAACTGGACAATGTTTAAGGCCAGATTTGGAGGCTGGCTAAGCTCCCCCCTTTAACGACCATCTAAATTTATATATACATTTAAATTTAATCACGTGTAAAAAAATATTTATTATTATTATTATTGTGAAAAGTTTACAATTGGAAATTTTTGTAAAAATACTCAAATTAAAAAAAATTATTATTTATTTATTGGAAACCCCCCCTCCCCCCCGCCCCCAAAATTAAGGA
>NW_002987231.1:0-1628 GCF_000006295.1 Pediculus humanus corporis | reverse complement strand
CTTAAGCGCAGAATCTGCTTGGCAAATTTGAAATTTTTTTTTGCAAAAAAATTTCAAATATAATTAATTTTTTAAAAATTTTCCGACAATGATTTTTCATTTTCAAATGCCTATTCCGTCATAACAACATCAATTTTTTTTTTTTAGGTAAAAAATAATAATAATATTAATAAGTCGACACATTTAACGATGACCAACACCCCTCAAAAAAAAAAAAATTATTTAATCAAATTCCAAAACGTTAAGAAGGTTTTTTAATCATTATCAGTAAAATTCATTCACTGTCGTGATAACAAAAAATTTTTTTTTTTTTTTGGAAAAACAAAAAAAAATAAAAAAATTTTTTTGTAAACTTGTTTTTTTTTTTTTTTTGACCTCTTAAAATTTTGAATAAAGTTGAAAATGGGGGGCAGATACTTTTAGTGACTTGTATTTAAGTCAGGTTTTTATGATTTTTAATAGTACTTAAAAATTTTATATAAATAATAATAATAAGTAGTAGTATAAAAATAAAATTTTGTTAAAAATCAACAACAGGATTTATTAAAAAAAAAAAAAAAAAAACATGGCAAAATATATATATATATATCATTGTAAAGAAAAATAAGTCACAAAGTAAATTTGTGACAATGAATTAAATGTAAAGGGAAAGAAATTTGTTATTTTTTTGCTTTGAAAACTGACTGAAAGAGAAAGATGTCATTGTTAAAGGCGTCAAATGATTGATGGTTAGCGATCTGCCCACTAAGGGTAAGATACAGCGCCGCAGCCTCACCTCTTTTTTTTTCATCCCCTGACAACGATTAATGTATCTATATAATCATAATCTCTCTATCTTTTTTTTTTTTTTTTTAAATTCGTTAAGGTGTTCACTTAAATTAACTTTATTTTTATTATTAATTTAAAAATTTTTTTTTTTTTGTAGTTATGTAATGGAATAAATTTGGTTTTGTTTTTGTTTTTAAATCAGCTTTTTTTTTTTTTTTAAAAACTTTTTATCGGATTAAATTAATACATACGTGTAATAAATCTTTTGTAATCACAACAATTTTTTTTTTTTTTTTGCAAACGTAATATTTACAATGCATTTTTTTGAAATTTGTAAAAACAAGATTTTTTTTACCCATCGAAAATCTCATGTCATATTAATTTCTAGAAATTTCTCGAAAGAAAATTAACTTTGTTCATTATAATAAAAATACCGGAATCATTATTTGACGCACGGAAGTTTTTAAAAGTCTTTTTATGTATACATACATATACATATATATATGCTAAGCTAAAAAAATAATAATAATAATAATAATTACGAGTGAAACATTACTTAAAAAAAAAAAAAAGAAGCGAAGTAAATACAAATTAGTTACACACGGATGTAGACAAAGAGAACGAGAGACCACCACCTTGTTGTTGCTTCTGTTTTTTGTATAAAACTTTTTTTTTTAACCCGACGTAACATTATTTATGAACACAAGCAAATTACATAAATTCGTAATTAAAAAAAAAAAAAAAAACAAATTTTCACTAATTCAATGAAAACAATCGAATCTACATATATTCATGTGATTCGTCTTTGATAAATGGACATTCAACAGATTCAAATTTTGAGCGGTCACCCCAAAGTCACA
>NW_002987232.1:2337-20473 GCF_000006295.1 Pediculus humanus corporis | reverse complement strand
AACTTTTTCCTCTGACTCAACTTGAAATTTGGTTTGGAAAAATGTGCAAAAGTTAATATTGTCAGTGGAAAGTTAAAACAAAAGGAAAATATAGAAGACTCTGAAGAAGAACTTATTAAAGTACTGGACCCTGAATCAACATACAAATATCTGGGGATTGAAGAAAATTTTGGGGTAGCCAACAAGGAAATTAAACCGCGATTAAAGAAAGAATATTTTAAAAGATTGAGGCTTATATTACAGTCGGAACTGAATGGCACAAGTGGTTAAACTCCATTGGCACATTAGCTGTTCCAGTAATAGAATACAGTTTTGGCCTTGTAATTATATATATATATATATATATATATATATTGTTATGATCCCGTACTCAATGTTCACATTTTTCAATTTTTTTATAAACAAAAGACTAACGATGAACTCAAATTGTTCTTCTTTAGAAGCGAAGCTTCTAGAAACTCTGTCTTTTGTTTTATTTGCAAGTATTTGCTCGTTTAGATTGTTGGACATTCGAAACAATTGACTAATGAAAAACCGAGGTTATAAAGGGAAGCTTCATAGCTTTGCACGCGTTCTTTCGATACTTGTTTGTTATATTGAATTCTTATCCGTTTCTTTAATTTTAGTTTTGGTTGAGTGATAGTTTCTAAGTGTTTGTTCGCGAGTTAAAATAACCTTTACTTTTATTTTGTGAAAAAGTGTATGCTAAGCAATTAACACGTCATAAGAAATAAACTGTAAATTAATTTTAATATTAATTTGCTACTTATATATATATATATATATATATATATATATATATATATATATATATATATATATATATATATATATATATATATATAAAGTTACGGTATTAAGAAGAAAAAGAAAAAAAAGAAAAGTTCTATTTTTTTTGTATGTAATGTTTATTTTTATTTTTTTATTTTTGTTTTTGTTATTTAACGTTATGTAATTGTAATATTAACTGTTAACGCTGTTTTTTTTTATTGTATTCTCACTTTTATTATTTGTATGTTAACTTGATGAATAATATATATATATAATATAACAAATTATTTAACGAAAATATTCATGTATTGGCTACTTTAAAAGCTTCCATATTTTTATAAGTTCCACGTTAAAGTGAAATACATTTTTCTAATGACACTTTATTTACCATTGATATAATTAAGTTTAAATTGATGTCTATGGCTGTTTACATATATTACTAATATTTTTACTATTTCCCATTGTGAGTTATTTTTCCTGTATTTATTTCAAATAAAAATCGTAAAATTTGTTTTTAAAAAAATTACAAAATGCACGGGAGAGTCAAAATAAGAACGACAGAAGAACAAAAAGAAATCGCAAGGCAAGAGAAACAGAAAAAGGCAATAGAATTTAAAAAATAATGAATCAAATATTCATTAAAAAATTCATTCAGAAAAACGTTCTTCGAAGAAGGTTTAAATCTCACTGGTAATTTATTAACAGGAAATCCGGATATAATAACATTATGGAATTATAGAAGAGAAATATTTTTGTCGTTGAGAAACGACGAGGACTTGGAGAGTTATCTAAAACTATTGGAAAAAGATTTGCAATTGACAGAACAGTGCCTGAGAGTAAAATCCAGATAGTTAGGCATAGGTTAGATATAGGTTAGAGAGTCCAAAATCGTATGATACTTGGCATCATGGAATATGAATATTGGACAATTTACCCAAACCTGATAGGAACAAAGAATTAAACCTTTGCACAAAATATCTTCAATTAGACGAAAGAAATTTTCACTGTTGGGATTATCGTAGGATAGTCGCTGAAAGATCAAATGTTTCTCATTTATCTGAATATGAATTCACTCTAACATGAATACTGTATTAAATTATGTATGTATATATATACATGTGTAATTATGGGAGGCAAGACCGAAAGTGATACCTCGGGAATGCCTCCCACATGGTTGAGGGGAGTATCCCAATTGGGTGGAGTGGATCTCTGCAACAGCCCATGCGAGATCTGATGATTTCGGCTGTGAGAGAAGGGTTGAGGTTGAGGCTGAAATGGGAGTCATACTCCTGCGACTGCCCCTACTCCCCAGGAAAAAGTGCAGCAAAGCACATCCAGGAGTTTTAGTTGGGTAGTGACTTCGTCTGAGTCCCCCAACACTCTTCCTGCTACCGGGTGGGGAGAGGTTAGTGTGAAATGCTTCATTTCTCCTGGGTTAACAAAAAAAAATTTAAAACATATAATAATAATAATAATAATAATTTTTTTTTTTTTTATTAGAATCTATAAAATTTATAGCAATTAAAAATATTATTTTTTGTGTCAATAATAATAATAATAATAATAATTATTCTGGATGTCTCTAATTCCTCTGTCCAGACAGCTTAATATCAAGGATCAAGGACATGAGTTGGTACCGAGAGGCAGGAAAATCACCCATATGCTGTAGATGGATGACTTAAAAATTTATGCAAAAAATGAAGAGGAGTTAAATAAAATGCTTAAGACGATACAAACTTTTTCCTCCAACATCAACATGAAATTTGGTTTGGAAAAATGTGCACAAGTTAATATTGTCGGAGGAAAGTTAAAATGGAAGGAAAATATAGAAGACTCAGAAGAAGAACTTATTAAAGAATTGGACCCTGGATCAACATACAAATATCTGGGGATTGAAGAAAATTTTGGGGTAGCCAACAAGGAAATTAAATCTTGATTGAAGAAAGAATATTTTAAAAGATTGAGGCTTATATTACAGTCGGAACTGTGTGGAAGAAATAAGTTACCATAACACCATCAGCACATTAGCAGTTCCAGTAATAGAATACAGTTTTGGCCTTGTCGAATGAACAAAAGGAGAAATCATGCACCTGGACCGAAGAACAAGGAAAATACTAACTATGAATGGTGCATTACATCCAAAAGCTGATATGGATAGATTGTACGTCAGCAGGAAAGATGGAGGAAGACGATTATGACAAATAGAAGCGCATACCAGAATGCCATAATTGGAAAAGGGAAAATACATAGAATCCCATCAAGAGGACCCTATCTTAGCCCAAGTTATACATATATTACAATAAAAATTACAAAAAAAGGAGTACTGAAAAGGGCAAAACAAATCGTCCAAGAAAATAAAGAAAACGAGATAATGGAAGAAGGGCAACTTTCAACTTATGAAAGCAAAGCCCAATCTCAGATGAAATTATGTCAATATCTCCATTGGAGTATATGCCGAGAATATGGAATGGATGGATTACCCAAGGAGTGGTACAACCACATTCCAAGCCTGATTACGACAGTAGGTCCATGCAGAGTTCTGTATGATCAACAAATCCACACTGACAGAACTGTGCCAGCTAACAAACCGGATATCATTCTCAGACATAATGTGGAAAAATGGTGTAAGTTAATTGAAGTATTCGAAGAACCGAAGAGGAGAAAAACACCACAGCCAAAGAAGCAGACAAAAGGCTGAAATATAGAAATTTGGAAGATGTAACGTTCACAGGACATTAGGGAATCAGAAGAACTTCTCCCGTTGTGTCTTGCTTCCTTTTATATGTGGAACTCATTGTTATTATTATGTTTCTATGAAACGAATAACTATGGTTGTAAACAAATAGAAGAATAAGTTTCTAGAAGCTTCTTTTTCATAATAAACACTTGGTAACCATAGTTTTAATGTTATTATTTATAAATAAAATAAAATTATGAACATTTGCTCACGTGATCACAACAATATATATTCTTAGTCTTATTAAATATTTACAAAAAATAATTTTGCTTTAAAGTATAGTTATTTTATAATTTAAATTTTATTCCTTTTAATACATAAGTTAAACATGAAAAATATGTGATTTTTTTTTCTGACCAATCACGAGTAAGAATGGCGAGCGCCATTATTTTCTCATTATGTATACAAAGCACGCCATTGGTTAAAAATTGTATTGAAAATTGCATATACTCTAAATGCAAGGCGTTGAAGCGAAACGAAACTATCGAAAAATTGAGACCTCCTAAATATTATGTTTTACTGATACTCGGAACCAATTTTTCACTCATTTTTCTTGATTTTTTTTCGTTCGCCTTACTTTTGTGAGTTATGCAATTTGTCGTGTTCGCGCGTATTGCCAGTTGCATAACCAAAATTTTTAAGGATTTTTGAATTTTTTCGACTTTTTCCGTCCGCCTTACTTTTTTGAGTTATGCAATTTGTTGGGTTTCGCGTAATGCCAGTTGCATAACCCAAATTTGTATAAAAATTTCTTTTAAGTTTTTCTTTTATGGGAATAAATGAATGATATAACCAAACATGCATGGTGGGAAAAAAAAAAACAAATTTTATTTTTTTTTAAAATAATATATTTGAGAGAATAAATACATATATTACTATATTATTATTATTATTATTATTATTATTATTATTATTATTATTATTATTATTATTATTATTATTATTATTATGTTCACCATTAAACACGACAAGGCTCTTATTTGTCGGGGTTTTTAAGCATTTATCCCAGGTTTCTACCCTGATTCCTTAGGAAAAAATACTCGAATTTCGGTGGTGCTACTTATAATAAGATAGCACCACATCAATTCTTGAAGGTCTTCCTGAGTCCATCTTATTCGATGGGAACGATTTGTCTCCTGAACTGGGCTCCAGTGACTAACATCTTTGGAGTGGCCAGGGTCAGAAGCAGTGAAATTCACGTTCTCGTCGAGCTGCCTCAGGTCGACAGTAGAACAAGATTTGTTTTTTGGTTCTTACTTTGTCTTGTTCACATTTTTGCTCTTTAAGCCAACGGCACGTGGCGTTCCCAAACGGTCACCCATCCAAGTACACACCACGCCCAATGCTGCCTAACTTCGGTGATCGTACGGGAACCGGTGTGACCAGCACGGTATGGCCGTTGACTTATTATTATTATTATTATTTTCACCATTAAACACGACAAGGGTCTTATTTGTCGGGGTTTTTAAGTATTTATCCCAGGTTTCTACCCGATTCCTTATGTCATTTGTTGTTCCAGCGGATCAACTGGATATCCAAAAGGTGTCGCATTATCCCATCATTCTCTTTTGTATAACGTGCAAACTTTAAAGCAAGTATTCCATCATCCATCCATCCATTCACTTCCCTCCGTTTTTTGTCTTTTTCTTTAAATTTTTCTTTTCTTTTTCTTCTCCAGGAAATTCGGATCACAATTTTTATCAAAAAAATTATTATTCACATCTCCGTTATTTTGGATATCAAATTTCATATTAACGATAATGTCTTGCATTTTTGGACAAACTAGAATAGTTCCAAAATCTACAAATACCATACATTATTTGGAATGCATTGAAAAATATCAGGTTCGTTTTTTCCAGTTTATACAGTTAAAAAAATAAAATTTTATTTACTTTTTCTTCGTTCCAGCCTGAATTCACGGCTTTTTCACCGTCTTCCCTATTATTTTTAGTAGATCATCCAGATTTTGATAAATTCAATTTGAAAAGTTTAAAATTGATTTTTGTCGGTGGTTCTCTTTTGGAATCGAATTTACTTGATAAAAATTAAGGTATTTTCGATTTGCATCGTCATCTCATCCTGAAACGAATAAATTTTAATTATTTTAAATATGATTTTAGTCAAAGTGGAAAAATGTACACATACTCCAGGGTTACGGTATGACAGAATTTGGTGGAGGGATCACAAGTCCAAATTTTGGAAACGCTACGTCTTCCGTTGGAAAAGTTTTACCCAACACTTCAATAAAAGTAATTCTGTGAAACATTTCCCGTTTCCTCTTGATCATAAACTCACAATTTGGAAAACCTCTTTCAGATTGTGGATCCATCATCGGGTAAAATTCTCGGTCCGAATGAAATCGGAGAATGTAGAGTTAAAGCCGACAGAGTTATGATTGGATACTACAACAATGAAAAAGCAACCAAAGAATCTTTTGACGATGACGGTTGGTTTAAAACTGGAGATTTGATGTATTACGATGATAATAAATTGTTATACGTTGTCGGAAGAATCAAAGAAACCGTTAAATATCAAAATTATCAAGTAATGAAAAACTTCTTCTTTTGCCTCTCTCTCCTGAAAAAAAAAGAAATTAATATTATTATTATTATTTCAGATTTCTTTAGCGGAAATAGAAAATTTTATAATATCTTTACCGGGTGTAAAAGATGCTGCGATAGTACCCATTCCTCCAATGGACCAAATCATCATTTAAAAGCGGTTGTTGTTAAAAGTTCAGGTTCTAATATATCCCAAAATGACGTCATTGAAGCTGTAAAAAGTAAATGTTTTTTATTCAGTCATAATCTGTTGAGCGGTGTCACGATGATAATAATATTAATATTGTTTTCCAGATAATTTTTCTGAAATCAATAAAAAATTATTAAACTGTTTAATAAGATTTATTAAAAAAAAATTATTTTAATATCATGCGACATTAAACGATTTATACTTATGTTTATAACACAAAAATTTTTTTTGTTTTCGGGAGAAAATCTTGTGATACTGCAAGATTCGCGAGATTTTCTTAAGAGTTTTAAAAATTAAACTTTAATCACATATCATTCGGTTATATAAAGCTCTCTAAAAAATTCCTCAAACACTTAAAACATTTTTTACAATGAAGGACTCAAAAATTGAAAAATGGCCTCCATTCAAAAATACGTTCAACATCGCATTTCTAAGCCATACAATCACGTGTTCTGCAACTTATATTTTATTATCATTTTTTTCAACGTCGGATGATTTTTCAGGTGTCGAGAGCGAAGTCAAATTTTTTTTATTTGAGTCGATGATTCAATACTTAAAGTTCCTTCATCTTTATGCTCGATGATTGGCTCTAACTCGTGGCTCAACGATCTTCTTCCTAAGTCTACATCATCGGAACATGGTGAAACATGAGCATGAGATACAGCTGGCACGGGTATTGCGGCACTTGGCATCGTGGGATCTGGAGTTATGAGTCCAAGTTCTTCTTTTTCTGACGAAGAACTCGATTCGTCAACAAGATTACAACTGTATATAATTAAAAATTAAAAAATAATCGGGTTCTTTTACCACTGATGCCACTTTCACCGACGGTACAAAAGCAGTCGAATTTTCCGGTGCGAAAATATGAGGTACCGGTGAGCCATTTTGTACGATAACTTTAGCAGAATGAGTTTCTCCCGTTAACACATGACTGGGAGATATTTCTTTTCTGAAAAAAAATTTTATTGAGTTAATAAAATGGTTGCTTTGATACCCGCATATTTTTTTTTTAGGTATTTAGTAAGTCAAAGCTCACATTGACAGTATAAAAAGATACCTCTTCCTTGGAGCTGCGTTTTTGGTGAAAAATTTTACTCAGAAGATTAAGAACGAAACTTTTTCCTTTACTGGACATGATAGACGGCTCCGTTCCAGAATTTTTTTCTCTGCTGGAACGAAGTGAGAGTCTTTGAATGTTTCTCCAAGGGCATATTCCCAGCTTGATGCGAAGGAACTTCAACTTCTTCAGCGGAATGTTGAGGTGGACCTGTATGGTACTGTTTAGCGGCTGCTGTATAAGGTAACTTTACTGGAAAAACTTCATCCCAATATTGATCTTTTAACATTTCCAGATTCTCCTGATGCATTTCATCAACTATGACGTAGGATATCTGTAAAAAAAAAATTTTTTTAAAAAACAAATTTATATCTAAAACCACGTTTTTCGTGGAAGGCTAAGAAATTAAAAAATTATTTTTTTCGTTTTAACAAAAATTTATTTATTATTATTATTATTATAATTAAAAATTTTTTCGTTTGGTTCACCAGAGACTTAAATTATTTTGTTTATGCGATTGTGAAATTCCAAATTGTACGTGTTTGGTTGTTGCGTTTGTTGTCGCGTTTGTTGTTGTTCCGATGAGTGATGGTGATGGTATTATTACACCACTTTGTTTTCTTGTCATTTGATAAGGTGACGACGACGACGATATGATACAATCGTTTGTTATCATTGTCGATGGTGGTTCGGTTGCCGTCGTCGTTTCGTGATAGGTTCCAGGTTTTCTCGTGCTCAGGCAACTCGTAGCCGCCGGCTGAGGTACGTTCGATATCGGATACTGGAAACCGATTGAAAATAATCAGTTTTTACTGGAAAACAATTCAAATTATTATAATAATTTCTTTCGTTTGTTTCGTTTGTTTGTTTGTTTGTTTGTTTGTTGTTGTTGTTTAAACTTACCCTTAGTATATCATCTTCTGCTCTTCCTCTTCCCGCTTTATATTCTTGATATTGCGAAACGACGCATAAAAAAGCGTAAACCTTTAAATAAATAAATAAATCAAAAATTAAAGATGGCGGCGTGGGAACTCGGAGAGGAGGAGGAGGAGGCAAAGGGAGGTGTGCGCGTGCGCGCGTGGAAAATTCACAAAAAGAACATTCTAGAATTTTCCAAACAAAAAAAAAAAAACGAATTCAAAACTCACCGTTAACATGAGTAGAAAAAAATCTAACGTGAAAAGTATGAAATGTATCGGATTGAGTCGTCTCTGTAATTTAACAAAAAAAAAAAAAAAATTTTTTTAACGTGTCTTTAGACAAAAAATGGCGCCAAAATTAAAATTTTCTGTTTTCTCTCTCTCTCTGCTCAAAATTTTTATTTATAATAAATTTAAATGTATTTTTTATACCCCGCGTTCGGGAAAGATGAAAAAAAAAAGAAAAAAAAAACCGGAAACGGAAATGATTGCTAAATGCACGAAAACTTTTATTAATTTTATAGCAAGCTATAATACATATATAAATCTAATGAAGAAAAGTTTTGTCGTTAATTTTTTACGATTCATTAAAATTTTTTTGTTGAGTATAAAATTTTCTATAAAATCGATTTCACGTAATTTCGTATCTATCATCTTCTGCTTCGTTCTGTAAACATTTTTTTAAAAATTTTATGCATACCTTGACCTTTGACATGAATCAACGAGAGAGAATAATAATAATAATAAATGACTACTTACGGAAGCTAATACGACGAGGTAAAAACTATGTGACACGTCTATGACAGTTTTTAAAAAAACCGTTACAATCCAGGGTATTAAAAATATCCTGTTGTCCTGTCGGGGAAAAAAAAAAAATTAAAAATTAAATACAATTTTTTTTCTGACAATGTTATCTAATTCCACGTCAAAAAAAAAAAAAACTTTACGGGTTAACAGGACGATCGGTTGCCGTCGTGAGCGTCCAAGAACGGAAGATTCGAATTAATAATTTTTTTTTTTTATGCCATTTGCTAAGTATTATATCGAACAACCGGAAATCGATTCGTCGTCCATTTTAATTGTTTACCGATCCTTTCGATTGGAAAACACTTAAACATTCGTCATCACTTTGAATTCAGATTCAGTTTTTAATAAGTGATTCCATTTTTGTAATTATTTTGCGACGTTCGTTACGGAGATTGATGACGTATTAAAACCGTTCATTTTACCCTCCTTCCCCCCATGTATGACTAAATATTCGTAATTATGCTTGGTTCGTATATTTGTCGGCCATATTGTTTTTTATTTTCACGTCGTTATCAACGTAATAATTTGAAAGTTTTTTTTTTTTTTTTTTTTTTTACTTTTCCTTCGTTAAATTTTTTTTTCTTTTTTCTTTTCGCCGAATAATTTTCTCTTGTAATTTAAAATAAAAAAAAAATTTTTTTTTCTGGGGGAGGGGGAGGGGGAGGAGGGAAAGGGAATTTTCTCGATCGCGAGAAAATTTTTTTTTTTGACGACACGGAAAACCTTTCAAATATTTTAATTTTAACAAACTTCCTTTAGGGGTATAAAAAAAAAAAAGGAAAACTTTTTATAAAAATAATAATAATAATAAAATAATTTAGAGATGAAATCGAAAAATAAAAAAGGAAAAATTTACCTTAATTAACCCGTAAATGAGAAGAGCAGAAGATAAAAGACCACAACAGCATCCGACCAGCAGAAGAATATTATACACCATCGTGGCTGCGTCAACAGAAAAAAAAAAAAAATTAATTCAATATTCATCATTATTATTATTTATTTATTTTTTCACTTTAGTTTCGTCGACCCTTTGACCTTTTATTTTATTTTTTTTCGAATTATTATTATTATTTTATTATTTTTTTTTTAAAAGAAAATTTATTTAAATAATCGAAAAAATTTTTTAAATGGCGCCAAAAAAGGCGACAAAAATATAAATTTAATAAATCAATGAATAACATTTAAAAAAAAAATTTCCCGGGACTTTTTGGCGGCAAATTTTTTTTTTTAACGTTTCTCTCCCCCTCCCCGTTTTCCCCCCCTACTCTCTTCCCAGGTTTTCCCTTCATTTTTATTTTATTTTAAATTTACACGCTTTCACGAGGGAAAAACAAAAAAAAAAAAAAAACAAAAATTTTCCCCGCTCGCTTTTATTTATTTTTTTTAAATTTCCCGCCAATTTTCCAAATGAAAAATTTTTATTTTCAACAAAAGATGGCTCTGATTTAATTAAAATGAGTAAACGAGTAGTTAAGTTAAACACTTACTCGGTGATATAGTATCCGGTTCTAAAAGTGTCGTTCCTTTCGGTTGAGTCGCGTTACCGAAAAAATAATGTCTTTCCTCATGGACGAATATCGAAGTTATTATTATAGCTATGGAGTCGTAAACCTGAAATTAATAAATAAATAAATAAACGAAAAAACAAGAAGACAGTGGAAATTTATTAAATAAATAATAAAAATAATAATTAAACGTTTTCATGAGTCGTTTATTAAATTTTTCATAAGCATATATATTAACATCAAATAAGTTTCAATGAAAGTTTTGAATGTGACGTCACGCGTGTGACGTAGGTTAATAAACAAACAAACAAACAAACACGCACAAGTATCGTATTTACATTTAACAACCATCAATGGGGTAGAAAAAATTGTAAAATCTTTCATCTGTTTGTTTATATTTTCACCACCGCTTTTAAAAAAAAAAAATTGTGTGTGACGTAAAAAACATTTAACGGTTTTTTATGAAGCTTTCAGTTGTTTCCACCCTTCCTCCCCTCTCCTGCCCCATCTCCTTTTTCCGATTCGCATCTGATACTTTTTTTTTTCAACTTTTACTTTTAATTAAAATATTTAAATCATAAAAAAAAAAAAATTTTCTCCGATGAAAAAGAGAAAAAAGAAAAGAAAAGAAAATGGAAAAGTTTTCTTTTTCCGATTGACCTATTAAATATAAAAAAAAAATGAATGAAGGGAACGTTTAAACACACACACACACGCACTGGGCGTATTGCATATTAATAATTAAACGAACGGAAAATTATTATTATTATTATTATTATCATCATTACTTTCTTTTCTGACGAAAAAAAAAAAAAGTTTTTTTTGCGATTATTATCATTATTATTCTTTGTTTGTTAATTAATTTTCTTTTTTTACTTTCTCGAATCATTTTCTGAGATAAAAAAAAAAACAAAATGGCGGAATATTGAAATTTTCAATAAATAACGATTAAAAAATAAATAAAAAGATAAAAACTTTTTTAAAAAAAAATTAATATTTAATTAAACAAAGAAAGTGAGGGCGGGGGGGGGGAAATTGAACCGTAACGGTCGTCTTTTTCAAATTTTTTTTTCTTTTCTTTTTTTTTCACTTCTCCTCCCGATTTGTGACGTCATGAAAAAAAATATGGCGGTTAAATCGTTGTTGTCGTTGTGTTTATTCGTGACGGTTCTTTTTAAAAAACGTTTGTCGTTTTTCCATTTGAGGATTTAACTTTTTTTTATTTATTTAACAACCGTCATACGTCGTCGTCGTCACATTCTGTCGACATTTTTCCCTTTTAAACAAATTTTGACGTTATAAACCCGGAAATGATTTTTTTTTCCCTTTTTAAATCGATTCGATTCCCTATTTTAGGGCGTTAATGTTTTATTATTATTATTATTATTATTATTATTATTATTATTATTATTATTATTGGTTATTTCTATCGGTTAAAAAACATTTTTACCACATTTATTACAACTTTTTTTTTTTTTTTTTTTAAATGACTGACCTAATTTTCTAGAATTTTCTATATATATATTTTTCTCTCTCTTTTCCCTTATCGTTTTTCTATATATTTCGTTTCGAAAGAAATAAAATTTATTTGACCTTTGACATTATTTATTAAGTTTTTTAAAAAACTTTTTCACTTAAAGAAAATTCATCGATGATAAACGATAAAAGGCGAGACTGACTGATAATTAACGGCTTACGCAGATGGTGTGTGGTGCACCGATTAGTGGTGATGATGATGATGATGATTATGCTGTTGTTGTTGAGGATGATGATGATGATGATGATGCTGCTGTCGCTGTTGTTCTTGATGATGATGATAATGTTCATGAGATGATGTTGATGACGCTGATGATGATGATGATGTAGATGTTGATGATGGTGATGGTGACGATAGTTATGATGATGATGCTGTTGTTGTTGAGGAGAATGATAATGATGATGATGATGATGATGATTATGACGATGATAATGTTGATGATAATGATGACGTCGAAAAAACGATTTTAATTTTATCATTAAAAAAAAATTTTGAAAAGTTTTAAAATAGAATATAAAGAAAAAAATGTCGACTGTTAACGTTTCCGGTTCTGTTCAATAATTACACGTATTATTATTATTCCAGTAGAATTTTTTATTTTTCTCCCCTTCCCTCCCTTCTCCTCCTCTCTCTCTCTCCCTTTTTCCCAAAAAAAAAAAATGTTGAAAATTTGAAGGGTTTTTTTTTTTTTTTAGTTTTTGTGTTTAAACGAAACCGACAGTAAAAAAAAAAAAAAAAAAAATATTCAAGTGGCGGTTGGTTAATGGCGGTTGTTATTAGTCTGAAGTTGACAGAAACTATGGTTGACGACGTTATTTGAATTTTTTTTTTTTTTTTATAGTCACGTTCATAAAATCCTTTTTTTTTTTTTTTTTTTTTTTTGAAAATATAATAAAATGAGACCAAAGGATGTCGCGAAAAGGTTTTTTTCCTTTTTTCCTTTTTTGGTATTTGAAACAAATAAAACTAAAATGTTTCCTTTTTTTTGAATAAAAAATCAGAAAAGAAAACAAAAAAAAATAATAATGACGGGGGAACCTTTTTTATAAAAAAAAAAAAAAAAACTATTGAAAATTTGGCGTTAATTTTTGTTAATAAAAGAGCGAGAGAGAGAGAGAGAGAGAGAGAGAGAGAGAAACACAGAGAGAGAGAGAAATAGAGAGATGGTGCGACCGTTAAAAGCAAAATAAAAAAAATTATAATAAATATATCGTGTAAAGAATATAAAATTTTTTTTTTTATTTTTATTTATTTTCCTTTTCGGCCGCCATTTTGTTTTTTTTTTTCTTTACGTAGGTTCAAAAATAAATTTTTTTTTTTTTTTTTTTTTTACTGTTAAAATAAATAAATAAATAAAATTCTCTAAAAAAAATTTTTTTTTTTATCGGATCGTTTTTATTTTTATTACTCTTTTGTAACCGTTAATTCAAAAAACGCGCACACGCACACAACGTGGAATTAGATTTTTTTCTCCAACATTATAAGAAAAAAGAAAAGAAAAAAAACAGATTTCTTTCTTTTTTTTTTTTTTTCTATTTCCACGAAACAATTTTCACCATGACTTGTTTATATTGAAATAATAATAATAATAATAATAATAATAATAAATTGATATACTCGCGAACGACCTATCGAATTACGCTATCGAAACAAAATGATGATGATGATGATAATAATAATATTTTTCCTTTTTATTTATCAATCGTTTGTCATATCCGGAAATAAAAATGGGGAGAATGGGGGGGGGGAAATAAATAAACGATCGAATTTTGGCTTAAAATAAATTTTTTGTTACTATTATTATTATTATTATTTTTTCAAAAAAAAAAAAAGATTTCCATTCGCTTTCTCTCTCTCCCTCTTTCCTCCCATTCGTCCCCGTCCTCCTCACCTCCCTCCCTCCCTTATTCTTTTTTTTTGTAAACATCTATGCGATCTTTCATCGAGTTCAAAAGAAAAAAAAAGAAAAAAATTTTTTTTTTTTGATGACGTCACAAAAAAAAGAAAATTTTTTTTCTTTTAAACTAATTTGTTATTGAATTCGATCAACGTCACACAAAAGCAGAAAAAAAAATTAATAATAATAATAATAATAACAACGACGAAGACGATGACGGTAATGATAATGATGATGATGATGATAATGATAATAGTTATATTCATAGTTCGATATTATTGATTTTTATCCGGATTCCGTTGTTGTTGTTGTCGTCGTCGTCGTACATGTTTTTTTTTTCCAATTCAAAAAAAAAAAAAAAACGACAGGAAACGGAAAAGGGATAAAAAAGACAGAGAGACAGAGAGAGAGAGAGAGAGAGAGAGAGAGAGAGAATGAAGAAATTTAAGAGGAAAGGAAAATATTATAAATTTTGAAAAAAAAAAAGAGAAAAAATGAATAAAATTGTCGGATATTAAGAAAAGGGATTTAAGAGAGAGAAAAAAAAACGAAATGAAAAATAATACTCGTGAAAATAATAATAATAATAATAACAATAAAATGTGATAAAGGAAACGTAAAAAAAATTTTATTGTAGTTTATAAAACTATAAAAAAAAAATTATGGGACATTTGAAAATTGAATTAAAAACTTTATTCAAATATATTTTGACGGGAAAAAAGAAGTGGGAAGGAGGAGAGGGGAGAGGAGGTGGTGAGGGGAGAGAAAATGGTTAAATATCGATAAAAACCCGACAAACGACAACAAACACTAACATGAAATTTTCTTTAAAATAAAAAAAAATTGTTTTTCAAAATGCAACTATCGATTTTCAAAAAAAAAAAAAAAAAAAAAAAATCTTAATAAGAATTAAGAAATTTCGACAGCGCCAAAAAAAAACATGTCTGGAATTTCTCCAGACTTTTTTTTTGTTTTTCCCCCCCCCTCTTTTTTTTTTTTAAATTTTAAAAACAAAAGAGAAAAAAAAATTACTGGAGTAATAAAAAAAAAAAAGTAGAGAAAAAAAATAAAATTAAAGCGTGTAATACCGACGACGACAACGACTGAATAATCGACCAATCACGTTTTGAATAAAAAAAAAAATTTTATTTCAACCAATCGGAACGCGATTTACAATCGATGACGTAATTATTTATTTATTTACTTTAACGTTAATTTTTTGTTTTTTTTAATATTTATTTCGTCTGTTTTATAGTTTTTGGAAAATTTTTTTTGTTTTTTTCTGTGATTTGATTGGCTTAAATCCAGAGAGTATTTTAAAATAATAGAAAAAAAAAATTTTCCTTTTTTCTTTTGATTGGATTCATTCCAATGATGGCGGACGTCAATAATAACGAAAAAAAAAATGGCGACTAATAATTTTTTTACGGTTGTAATTTTATTTTGTAAAATTAATTAACGGAAATTTATTCCAGTCGGATTTTTATTTTTTCTTTTTTTCACTTCCGGTTTGTCATTATTATTATTTAAAAAAAAAAATTTTCATTTTAATTTATTTTGTCCACAATAATTCGAATGTTAAATTTTTTGTTTTTTTTTTCTATTCGATTTAATAAAAAAAAATATCGAACGAGATATCGAATCGATCAAAATCGATTTTATTTTATCTCTCGTTCTCGAATTTTCCTTGATTAAAATTCGAGTTCTTCGATTTTTCATTCCTCTTGAAATCTTTCGTTTAAGGCGGACCCAAAAAAAAAACAATTTAAATTTTATCCCATCATTATCATCATTGCCATTATCATTATTATCGTTTTACAAAACCGGAAACGAATCGACAAAATTTTCTCAATTAATCTCTTTTGGAAAAATTCCAAATTAAACAACGGTCAACTTTTTTTTTCTTATTCATTTTCATTTTTATCCTTTTCTTTTCTCTTCAAATTTTTCGCATAAAAACATTTTGAAATGAATTGAGTATCGCGTTAAACACGCACCACCCCCACCCCCCACCCCCGCGTTTCTACGTAACCTCGTTAAAACCGCTTAAAAAAAAAAATTATTTGAAATATTAGTTAGTATCAAAGTAAAATTTATACGTTTTATTTTCAATTAACGTGCGATGAGTGCGTGAGTGCGCGTTCAACGTAAACATTTTAATTATAATCATCATCATCATCATCATCGTCATCATTTTTGTTATTACGATAAATTGATTAAATAATAATTATTATTATTATCGGTTTATTTAATCCTATTATTATTATTATATCCTTTGTTATAGAAAATCTTTGAACGCGGGCTCCACATAATATTATTAAAAAAAGGGAAGTTATAAAACAATTAATAATAACTTTATCTCATTTAAGAAAAATTGTGCGTGTGCGTGCGTGAGTGCGCGTTTTTCTAATGACACGTCTCGAATTTTTTTTTTTTTTGAAAGAGAGAAAATAAAAACGATAAAAAAAAAAATTTTCCAGTTCGAAAAAGTTTTTTAAAAATTTTAAGAAAACTTTTCCCAGTGAGTCTTTTCACCGCTCTCTCCCTCCCCCATCCTCTCTCTCTATCTTGTTTCTCGCATCACTTATTATTTCTCTCTCTCTCTCTCTCACACACTTTTCTTTTATCATTCTCATTAAATTTCTTATTCCTTATTCAAAATTTTTTTTTGTAATTTAAACAAAACAAAATAATCGTTAATTAATTTTTTTTTTTAAAAACAGACAACAAACGACTAAACAAACGTTTGAACAAACGAAATTTCACATTATTCGAACTCGTTTTTTTTTCTTTTTCTAATGACTTTTCCGTCCAGGTAAGATTTTTAATAAAACCTCGAAAATTTTTTTTTTTTGAACGAATTTCGAAATCGTCATGAGACGACATTTATTTATCGACTGCTATTAATTATAGCAAAAAAAATGTTTATCAGAATCTGTTAGGGTAAATGCGGGTCGGTCGTTTCGAAAGATTTTAATTATTATTATTATAGTAATTTATTATTTTATAGATAAACTTTTTTAAAGATTTAACGCTCTATAATTTTTTAAAAACATTGCGCGGGACTACGAACGATTTGAATTGGAATTTTTAAATTATTATTATTATTATTATTATTACTCAAACTATTATTCAGTCTGGATTTTTTTCGTTTTAATATGAGAATGAAAAAAAAAAATTTTTATAGCGCTATTTTAATTTTTATTATCACCAAAGGGTGACAAGACAAAAAAAAAAAATTTTTTTATGTCTCGTCGACGTCATCATTCCCCGCAATCGATTAAATTAATTAAATTAAATTTTTTTTTTTTTTTGCTTTGTTTTTTAGGTATATAATAATAATAATGATCGAAATGACCGTTCGCGTCATCACGGATTTTTCTAGAAGAAAACAAAAAAAAAAAAAAAATTTAAATTAAAGAATCGAACGGACGGACGAACGACAACGTTTATATGGCGTAATAAAAAAGACAACGGAAAATTTTATTTTAAATTGAACTGTCTACTTCATACTTAACTTATGACAAAATAACGTCTTTTTAAAATGTAAAAAAAAAAAAAATTTTTTTTTTAGTTTTGGTTTTATTTAATTTATTTATTATTTCGTTTGAATAAAGATAGCAGAAGACGTTTGAATTTTTTTTTTTCCTTTTTTTTTTTTTTTTTTTTTTTTAAATTTCGAATTCTAGCAGAAGACTTTTTGATTTTATATATATGCGTTTTTTTTTTTTTTTTTTTTTTTAAACGTCGGGTTTTCCTCTACGATAACAAACGATTCAAACAAACGATTTTATGTGAAAAACATTCAAATGTTTTCATGTTTACGACAAAAAAAAAAAAAAGAAAAGAAAGAATAATAATGATGATGATGATGATGATCACTTCAGAATGGGGCACACACGAAAAGGTTATTTTCGAACGTTGACCTCGCCTGGGGAGGGAGGGGGGGTAAAGGGAAACATAAATGATAATGGAAAATAAATTTATCTATCAAATTATTCACGAATAATAATAATAATAATAATATTTTGTTTGTTATACTAAAGAGGAGACATCATCATTTAAATAATAACATCGATGGTTATGAATTCATCATATACCTTCGGGTATATAATTTTTGGCGGGAAATTTGATTTGATTTTTTTTGAATTTAA